>NC_092090.1:11606806-11774306 GCF_045679555.1 Salvelinus alpinus | reverse complement strand
CTCCTGGTGGCGATGGCCAATGAGAACCAAGCTTTGACTGTATCAAACTAACGTAGATCGATCAAAAGTGTGATTAAATGATCGCTTAAAAACACAAAACTAATTCAACCGCCTTTATGCATATTTGAAAGTTATACAGCTATGATCAAGTCACCCCTTGATTACATAAAGAAAAAATGGGGACATTAGTTCAGAAAAATGAATGAATGTGAAATGGAAGCCTGGCTGACACACTGCATCATATCAACCTGAACTAGAAGCATGAAGCTGTACAAACGCATAGGGCTGGTTTCCCGGACACAGATAGAGTCTACCCCTGGACTAACAAGCATTCATTAATAGGAGTCCGGGAAACTGTCCCTTGGAAAATCACATCCTGGCAGTGTGGCTGAGGAGTTGCAGTGAATTGTATGATGGGAGAACGAGTTTGTGTGGACGGGACGGGCGGGGGCGGGGACTAGACGGAACCAGTCTATCTACTGTTAACTAGACGGAACCAGTCTATCTACTGTTAACTAGACGGAACCAGTCTATCTACTGTTAACTAGACGGAACCAGTCTATCTACTGTTAACTAGATGGAACCAGTCTATCTACTGTTAACTAGGCGGAACCAGTCTATCTACTGTTAACTAGGCGGAACCAGTCTATCTACTGTTAACTAGGCGGAACCAGTCTATCTACTGTTAACTAGGCGGAACCAGTCTATCTACTGTTAACTAGGCGGAACCAGTCTATCTACTGTTAACTAGGCGGAACCAGTCTATCTACTGTTAACTAGGCGGAACCAGTCTGTCTACTGTTAACTAGGCGGAACCAGTCTGTCTACTGTTAACTAGGCGGAACCAGTCTGTCTACTGTTAACTAGGCGGAACCAGTCTGTCTACTGTTAACTAGGCGGAACCAGTCTGTCTACTGTTAACTAGGCGGAACCAGTCTATCTACTGTTAACTAGGCGGAACCAGTCTGTCTACTGTTAACTAGGCGGAACCAGTCTATCTACTGTTAACTAGGCGGAACCAGTCTGTCTACTGTTAACTAGGCGGAACCAGTCTATCTACTGTTAACTAGGCGGAACCAGTCTATCTACTGTTAACTAGGCGGAACCAGTCTATCTACTGTTAACTAGGCGGAACCAGTCTATCTACTGTTAACTAGGCGGAACCAGTCTATCTACTGTTAACTAGGCGGAACCAGTCTATCTACTGTTAACTAGGCGGAACCAGTCTATCTACTGTTAACTAGGCGGAACCAGTCTATCTACTGTTAACTAGGCGGAACCAGTCTATCTACTGTTAACTAGGCGGAACCAGTCTATCTACTGTTAACTAGGCGGAACCAGTCTATCTACTGTTAACTAGGCGGAACCAGTCTGTCTACTGTTAACTAGGCGGAACCAGTCTGTCTACTGTTAACTAGGCGGAACCAGTCTGTCTACTGTTAACTAGGCGGAACCAGTCTGTCTACTGTTAACTAGGCGGAACCAGTCTGTCTACTGTTAACTAGGCGGAACCAGTCTGTCTACTGTTAACTAGGCGGAACCAGTCTGTCTACTGTTAACTAGGCGGAACCAGTCTGTCTACTGTTAACTAGGCGGAACCAGTCTGTCTACTGTTAACTAGGCGGAACCAGTCTGTCTACTGTTAACTAGGCGGAACCAGTCTGTCTACTGTTAACTAGGCGGAACCAGTCTATCTACTGTTAACTAGGCGGAACCAGTCTATCTACTGTTAACTAGGCGGAACCAGTCTATCTACTGTTAACTAGGCGGAACCAGTCTATCTACTGTTAACTAGGCGGAACCAGTCTATCTACTGTTAACTAGGCGGAACCAGTCTATCTACTGTTAACTAGGCGGAACCAGTCTATCTACTGTTAACTAGGCGGAACCAGTCTATCTACTGTTAACTAGGCGGAACCAGTCTATCTACTGTTAACTAGGCGGAACCAGTCTATCTACTGTTAACTAGGCGGAACCAGTCTATCTACTGTTAACTAGGCGGAACCAGTCTATCTACTGTTAACTAGGCGGAACCAGTCTATCTACTGTTAACTAGGCGGAACCAGTCTATCTACTGTTAACTAGGCGGAACCAGTCTATCTACTGTTAACTAGGCGGAACCAGTCTATCTACTGTTAACTAGGCGGAACCAGTCTATCTACTGTTAACTAGGCGGAACCAGTCTATCTACTGTTAACTAGGCGGAACCAGTCTATCTACTGTTAACTAGGCGGAACCAGTCTATCTACTGTTAACTAGGCGGAACCAGTCTATCTACTGTTAACTAGACGGAACCAGTCTATCTACTGTTAACTAGACGGAACCAGTCTATCTACTGTTAACTAGACGGAACCAGTCTATCTACTGTTAACTAGACGGAACCAGTCTATCTACTGTTAACTAGACGGAACCAGTCTATCTACTGTTAACTAGACGGAACCAGTCTATCTACTGTTAACTAGGCGGAACCAGTCTATCTACTGTTAACTAGGCGGAACCAGTCTATCTACTGTTAACTAGGCGGAACCAGTCTATCTACTGTTAACTAGGCGGAACCAGTCTATCTACTGTTAACTAGACGGAACCAGTCTATCTACTGTTAACTAGACGGAACCAGTCTATCTACTGTTAACTAGACGGAACCAGTCTATCTACTGTTAACTAGATGGAACCAGTCTAGCTACCACTAGTACAATCTACTGTTAACTAGATGGAACCAGTCTAGCTACCACTAGTACAATCTACTGTTAACTAGACGGAACCAGTCTATCTACTGTTAACTAGACGGAACCAGTCTATCTACTGTTACCTAGACGGAACCAGTCTATCTACTGTTACCTAGACGGAACCAGTCTATCTACTGTTACCTAGACGGAACCAGTCTATCTACTGTTAACTAGATGGAACCAGTCTAGCTACCACTAGTACAATCTACTGTTAACTAGACGGAACCAGTCTATCTACTGTTAACTAGACCCAACCAGTCTATCTACTGTTAACTAGACGGAACCAGTCTATCTACTGTTAACTAGGCGGAACCAGTCTATCTACTGTTAACTAGGCGGAACCAGTCTATCTACTGTTACCTAGACGGAACCAGTCTATCTACTGTTACCTAGACGGAACCAGTCTATCTACTGTTAACTAGACAGAACCAGTCTATCTACTGTTAACTAGATGGAACCAGTCTAGCTACCACTAGTACAATCTACTGTTAACTAGACGGAACCAGTCTATCTACTGTTAACTAGACCCAACCAGTCGATCTACTGTTAACTAGACGGAACCAGTCTATCTACTGTTAACTAGGCGGAACCAGTCTATCTACTGTTAACTAGGCGGAACCAGTCTATCTACTGTTAACTAGGCGGAACCAGTCTATCTACTGTTAACTAGGCGGAACCAGTCTATCTACTGTTAACTAGGCGGAACCAGTCTATCTACTGTTAACTAGGCGGAACCAGTCTATCTACTGTTAACTAGGCGGAACCAGTCTATCTACTGTTAACTAGGCGGAACCAGTCTATCTACTGTTAACTAGGCGGAACCAGTCTATCTACTGTTAACTAGGCGGAACCAGTCTATCTACTGTTAACTAGGCGGAACCAGTCTGTCTACTGTTAACTAGGCGGAACCAGTCTGTCTACTGTTAACTAGGCGGAACCAGTCTGTCTACTGTTAACTAGGCGGAACCAGTCTGTCTACTGTTAACTAGGCGGAACCAGTCTGTCTACTGTTAACTAGGCGGAACCAGTCTGTCTACTGTTAACTAGGCGGAACCAGTCTGTCTACTGTTAACTAGGCGGAACCAGTCTATCTACTGTTAACTAGGCGGAACCAGTCTATCTACTGTTAACTAGGCGGAACCAGTCTATCTACTGTTAACTAGGCGGAACCAGTCTATCTACTGTTAACTAGGCGGAACCAGTCTATCTACTGTTAACTAGGCGGAACCAGTCTATCTACTGTTAACTAGGCGGAACCAGTCTATCTACTGTTAACTAGGCGGAACCAGTCTATCTACTGTTAACTAGGCGGAACCAGTCTATCTACTGTTAACTAGGCGGAACCAGTCTATCTACTGTTAACTAGGCGGAACCAGTCTATCTACTGTTAACTAGGCGGAACCAGTCTATCTACTGTTAACTAGGCGGAACCAGTCTATCTACTGTTAACTAGGCGGAACCAGTCTATCTACTGTTAACTAGGCGGAACCAGTCTATCTACTGTTAACTAGGCGGAACCAGTCTATCTACTGTTAACTAGGCGGAACCAGTCTATCTACTGTTAACTAGGCGGA
Source organism: Salvelinus alpinus (assembly GCF_045679555.1). Classification (NCBI taxonomy): domain Eukaryota; kingdom Metazoa; phylum Chordata; class Actinopteri; order Salmoniformes; family Salmonidae; genus Salvelinus; species Salvelinus alpinus. Next base: position 11,770,006 of record NC_092090.1, on the reverse strand, counting down.
ACCAGTCTATCTACTGTTAACTAGGCGGAACCAGTCTATCTACTGTTAACTAGGCGGAACCAGTCTATCTACTGTTAACTAGGCGGAACCAGTCTATCTACTGTTAACTAGGCGGAACCAGTCTATCTACTGTTAACTAGGCGGAACCAGTCTATCTACTGTTAACTAGGCGGAACCAGTCTATCTACTGTTAACTAGGCGGAACCAGTCTATCTACTGTTAACTAGGCGGAACCAGTCTATCTACTGTTAACTAGACGGAACCAGTCTATCTACTGTTAACTAGACGGAACCAGTCTATCTACTGTTAACTAGACGGAACCAGTCTATCTACTGTTAACTAGACGGAACCAGTCTATCTACTGTTAACTAGACGGAACCAGTCTATCTACTGTTAACTAGACGGAACCAGTCTATCTACTGTTAACTAGACGGAACCAGTCTATCTACTGTTAACTAGACGGAACCAGTCTATCTACTGTTAACTAGACGGAACCAGTCTATCTACTGTTAACTAGACGGAACCAGTCTATCTACTGTTAACTAGACGGAACCAGTCTATCTACTGTTAACTAGACGGAACCAGTCTATCTACTGTTAACTAGACGGAACCAGTCTATCTACTGTTAACTAGGCGGAACCAGTCTATCTACTGTTAACTAGGCGGAACCAGTCTATCTACTGTTAACTAGGCGGAACCAGTCTATCTACTGTTAACTAGACGGAACCAGTCTATCTACTGTTAACTAGACGGAACCAGTCTATCTACTGTTAACTAGACAGAACCAGTCTATCTACTGTTAACTAGATGGAACCAGTCTAGCTACCACTAGTACAATCTACTGTTAACTAGATGGAACCAGTCTAGCTACCACTAGTACAATCTACTGTTAACTAGATGGAACCAGTCTATCTACTGTTAACTAGACGGAACCAGTCTATCTACTGTTACCTAGACGGAACCAGTCTATCTACTGTTAACTAGACAGAACCAGTCTATCTACTGTTAACTAGACGGAACCAGTCTAGCTACCACTAGTACAATCTACTGTTAACTAGACGGAACCAGTCTATCTACTGTTAACTAGACGGAACCAGTCTATCTACTGTTAACTAGACGGAACCAGTCTATCTACTGTTAACTAGACGGAACCAGTCTATCTACTGTTAACTAGGCGGAACCAGTCTATCTACTGTTAACTAGGCGGAACCAGTCTATCTACTGTTAACTAGGCGGAACCAGTCTATCTACTGTTAACTAGGCGGAACCAGTCTATCTACTGTTAACTAGGCGGAACCAGTCTATCTACTGTTAACTAGGCGGAACCAGTCTATCTACTGTTAACTAGGCGGAACCAGTCTATCTACTGTTAACTAGGCGGAACCAGTCTATCTACTGTTAACTAGGCGGAACCAGTCTGTCTACTGTTAACTAGGCGGAACCAGTCTGTCTACTGTTAACTAGGCGGAACCAGTCTGTCTACTGTTAACTAGGCGGAACCAGTCTGTCTACTGTTAACTAGGCGGAACCAGTCTGTCTACTGTTAACTAGGCGGAACCAGTCTGTCTACTGTTAACTAGGCGGAACCAGTCTGTCTACTGTTAACTAGGCGGAACCAGTCTGTCTACTGTTAACTAGGCGGAACCAGTCTATCTACTGTTAACTAGGCGGAACCAGTCTATCTACTGTTAACTAGGCGGAACCAGTCTATCTACTGTTAACTAGGCGGAACCAGTCTATCTACTGTTAACTAGGCGGAACCAGTCTATCTACTGTTAACTAGGCGGAACCAGTCTATCTACTGTTAACTAGGCGGAACCAGTCTATCTACTGTTAACTAGGCGGAACCAGTCTATCTACTGTTAACTAGGCGGAACCAGTCTATCTACTGTTAACTAGGCGGAACCAGTCTATCTACTGTTAACTAGGCGGAACCAGTCTATCTACTGTTAACTAGGCGGAACCAGTCTATCTACTGTTAACTAGGCGGAACCAGTCTATCTACTGTTAACTAGGCGGAACCAGTCTATCTACTGTTAACTAGGCGGAACCAGTCTATCTACTGTTAACTAGGCGGAACCAGTCTATCTACTGTTAACTAGGCGGAACCAGTCTATCTACTGTTAACTAGGCGGAACCAGTCTATCTACTGTTAACTAGGCGGAACCAGTCTATCTACTGTTAACTAGGCGGAACCAGTCTATCTACTGTTAACTAGGCGGAACCAGTCTATCTACTGTTAACTAGGCGGAACCAGTCTATCTACTGTTAACTAGGCGGAACCAGTCTATCTACTGTTAACTAGGCGGAACCAGTCTATCTACTGTTAACTAGGCGGAACCAGTCTATCTACTGTTAACTAGGCGGAACCAGTCTATCTACTGTTAACTAGGCGGAACCAGTCTATCTACTGTTAACTAGGCGGAACCAGTCTATCTACTGTTAACTAGGCGGAACCAGTCTATCTACTGTTAACTAGGCGGAACCAGTCTGTCTACTGTTAACTAGGCGGAACCAGTCTGTCTACTGTTAACTAGGCGGAACCAGTCTGTCTACTGTTAACTAGGCGGAACCAGTCTGTCTACTGTTAACTAGGCGGAACCAGTCTGTCTACTGTTAACTAGGCGGAACCAGTCTGTCTACTGTTAACTAGGCGGAACCAGTCTGTCTACTGTTAACTAGGCGGAACCAGTCTATCTACTGTTAACTAGGCGGAACCAGTCTATCTACTGTTAACTAGGCGGAACCAGTCTATCTACTGTTAACTAGGCGGAACCAGTCTATCTACTGTTAACTAGGCGGAACCAGTCTATCTACTGTTAACTAGGCGGAACCAGTCTATCTACTGTTAACTAGGCGGAACCAGTCTATCTACTGTTAACTAGGCGGAACCAGTCTATCTACTGTTAACTAGGCGGAACCAGTCTATCTACTGTTAACTAGGCGGAACCAGTCTATCTACTGTTAACTAGGCGGAACCAGTCTATCTACTGTTAACTAGGCGGAACCAGTCTATCTACTGTTAACTAGGCGGAACCAGTCTATCTACTGTTAACTAGGCGGAACCAGTCTATCTACTGTTAACTAGGCGGAACCAGTCTATCTACTGTTAACTAGGCGGAACCAGTCTATCTACTGTTAACTAGGCGGAACCAGTCTATCTACTGTTAACTAGGCGGAACCAGTCTATCTACTGTTAACTAGGCGGAACCAGTCTATCTACTGTTAACTAGGCGGAACCAGTCTATCTACTGTTAACTAGGCGGAACCAGTCTATCTACTGTTAACTAGGCGGAACCAGTCTATCTACTGTTAACTAGGCGGAACCAGTCTATCTACTGTTAACTAGGCGGAACCAGTCTATCTACTGTTAACTAGGCGGAACCAGTCTATCTACTGTTAACTAGACGGAACCAGTCTATCTACTGTTAACTAGACGGAACCAGTCTATCTACTGTTAACTAGACGGAACCAGTCTATCTACTGTTAACTAGACGGAACCAGTCTATCTACTGTTAACTAGGCGGAACCAGTCTATCTACTGTTAACTAGGCGGAACCAGTCTATCTACTGTTAACTAGGCGGAACCAGTCTATCTACTGTTAACTAGACGGAACCAGTCTATCTACTGTTAACTAGACGGAACCAGTCTATCTACTGTTAACTAGACAGAACCAGTCTATCTACTGTTAACTAGATGGAACCAGTCTAGCTACCACTAGTACAATCTACTGTTAACTAGATGGAACCAGTCTAGCTACCACTAGTACAATCTACTGTTAACTAGACGGAACCAGTCTATCTACTGTTAACTAGACGGAACCAGTCTATCTACTGTTACCTAGACGGAACCAGTCTATCTACTGTTAACTAGACAGAACCAGTCTATCTACTGTTAACTAGATGGAACCAGTCTAGCTACCACTAGTACAATCTACTGTTAACTAGACGGAACCAGTCTATCTACTGTTAACTAGACGGAACCAGTCTATCTACTGTTAACTAGACGGAACCAGTCTATCTACTGTTAACTAGACGGAACCAGTCTATCTACTGTTAACTAGACGGAACCAGTCTATCTACTGTTAACTAGACGGAACCAGTCTATCTACTGTTAACTAGACGGAACCAGTCTATCTACTGTTAACTAGACGGAACCAGTCTATCTACTGTTAACTAGGCGGAACCAGTCTATCTACTGTTAACTAGGCGGAACCAGTCTATCTACTGTTAACTAGGCGGAACCAGTCTATCTACTGTTAACTAGGCGGAACCAGTCTATCTACTGTTAACTAGGCGGAACCAGTCTATCTACTGTTAACTAGACGGAACCAGTCTATCTACTGTTAACTAGGCGGAACCAGTCTATCTACTGTTAACTAGGCGGAACCAGTCTATCTACTGTTAACTAGGCGGAACCAGTCTATCTACTGTTAACTAGGCGGAACCAGTCTATCTACTGTTAACTAGGCGGAACCAGTCTATCTACTGTTAACTAGACGGAACCAGTCTATCTACTGTTAACTAGACGGAACCAGTCTATCTACTGTTAACTAGACGGAACCAGTCTATCTACTGTTAACTAGACGGAACCAGTCTATCTACTGTTAACTAGACGGAACCAGTCTATCTACTGTTAACTAGACGGAACCAGTCTATCTACTGTTAACTAGACGGAACCAGTCTATCTACTGTTAACTAGACGGAACCAGTCTATCTACTGTTAACTAGACGGAACCAGTCTATCTACTGTTAACTAGGCGGAACCAGTCTATCTACTGTTAACTAGACGGAACCAGTCTATCTACTGTTAACTAGACGGAACCAGTCTATCTACTGTTAACTAGACGGAACCAGTCTATCTACTGTTAACTAGATGGAACCAGTCTAGCTACCACTAGTACAATCTACTGTTAACTAGATGGAACCAGTCTAGCTACCACTAGTACAATCTACTGTTAACTAGACGGAACCAGTCTATCTACTGTTAACTAGACGGAACCAGTCTATCTACTGTTACCTAGACGGAACCAGTCTATCTACTGTTAACTAGACGGAACCAGTCTATCTACTGTTAACTAGATGGAACCAGTCTAGCTACCACTAGTACAATCTACTGTTAACTAGACGGAACCAGTCTAGCTACTGTTAACTAGACGGAACCAGTCTATCTACTGTTAACTAGACGGAACCAGTCTATCTACTGTTAACTAGACGGAACCAGTCTATCTACTGTTAACTAGACGGAACCAGTCTATCTACTGTTAACTAGGCGGAACCAGTCTATCTACTGTTAACTAGGCGGAACCAGTCTATCTACTGTTAACTAGGCGGAACCAGTCTATCTACTGTTAACTAGGCGGAACCAGTCTATCTACTGTTAACTAGGCGGAACCAGTCATTCTACTGTTAACTAGGCGGAACCAGTCTATCTACTGTTAACTAGGCGGAACCAGTCTATCTACTGTTAACTAGGCGGAACCAGTCTATCTACTGTTAACTAGGCGGAACCAGTCTATCTACTGTTAACTAGGCGGAACCAGTCTATCTACTGTTAACTAGGCGGAACCAGTCTGTCTACTGTTAACTAGGCGGAACCAGTCTGTCTACTGTTAACTAGGCGGAACCAGTCTGTCTACTGTTAACTAGGCGGAACCAGTCTGTCTACTGTTAACTAGGCGGAACCAGTCTGTCTACTGTTAACTAGGCGGAACCAGTCTATCTACTGTTAACTAGGCGGAACCAGTCTATCTACTGTTAACTAGGCGGAACCAGTCTATCTACTGTTAACTAGGCGGAACCAGTCTATCTACTGTTAACTAGGCGGAACCAGTCTATCTACTGTTAACTAGGCGGAACCAGTCTATCTACTGTTAACTAGGCGGAACCAGTCTATCTACTGTTAACTAGGCGGAACCAGTCTATCTACTGTTAACTAGGCGGAACCAGTCTATCTACTGTTAACTAGACGGAACCAGTCTATCTACTGTTAACTAGACGGAACCAGTCTATCTACTGTTAACTAGACGGAACCAGTCTATCTACTGTTAACTAGGCGGAACCAGTCTATCTACTGTTAACTAGGCGGAACCAGTCTATCTACTGTTAACTAGGCGGAACCAGTCTATCTACTGTTAACTAGGCGGAACCAGTCTATCTACTGTTAACTAGGCGGAACCAGTCTATCTACTGTTAACTAGGCGGAACCAGTCTATCTACTGTTAACTAGGCGGAACCAGTCTGTCTACTGTTAACTAGGCGGAACCAGTCTGTCTACTGTTAACTAGGCGGAACCAGTCTGTCTACTGTTAACTAGGCGGAACCAGTCTGTCTACTGTTAACTAGGCGGAACCAGTCTGTCTACTGTTAACTAGGCGGAACCAGTCTGTCTACTGTTAACTAGGCGGAACCAGTCTGTCTACTGTTAACTAGGCGGAACCAGTCTGTCTACTGTTAACTAGGCGGAACCAGTCTGTCTACTGTTAACTAGGCGGAACCAGTCTATCTACTGTTAACTAGGCGGAACCAGTCTATCTACTGTTAACTAGGCGGAACCAGTCTATCTACTGTTAACTAGGCGGAACCAGTCTATCTACTGTTAACTAGGCGGAACCAGTCTATCTACTGTTAACTAGGCGGAACCAGTCTATCTACTGTTAACTAGGCGGAACCAGTCTATCTACTGTTAACTAGGCGGAACCAGTCTATCTACTGTTAACTAGGCGGAACCAGTCTATCTACTGTTAACTAGGCGGAACCAGTCTATCTACTGTTAACTAGGCGGAACCAGTCTATCTACTGTTAACTAGGCGGAACCAGTCTATCTACTGTTAACTAGGCGGAACCAGTCTATCTACTGTTAACTAGGCGGAACCAGTCTATCTACTGTTAACTAGGCGGAACCAGTCTATCTACTGTTAACTAGGCGGAACCAGTCTATCTACTGTTAACTAGGCGGAACCAGTCTATCTACTGTTAACTAGGCGGAACCAGTCTATCTACTGTTAACTAGGCGGAACCAGTCTATCTACTGTTAACTAGGCGGAACCAGTCTATCTACTGTTAACTAGGCGGAACCAGTCTATCTACTGTTAACTAGGCGGAACCAGTCTATCTACTGTTAACTAGGCGGAACCAGTCTATCTACTGTTAACTAGGCGGAACCAGTCTATCTACTGTTAACTAGGCGGAACCAGTCTATCTACTGTTAACTAGACGGAACCAGTCTATCTACTGTTAACTAGACGGAACCAGTCTATCTACTGTTAACTAGACGGAACCAGTCTATCTACTGTTAACTAGACGGAACCAGTCTATCTACTGTTAACTAGACGGAACCAGTCTATCTACTGTTAACTAGACGGAACCAGTCTATCTACTGTTAACTAGACGGAACCAGTCTATCTACTGTTAACTAGACGGAACCAGTCTATCTACTGTTAACTAGACGGAACCAGTCTATCTACTGTTAACTAGACGGAACCAGTCTATCTACTGTTAACTAGACGGAACCAGTCTATCTACTGTTAACTAGACGGAACCAGTCTATCTACTGTTAACTAGACGGAACCAGTCTATCTACTGTTAACTAGACGGAACCAGTCTATCTACTGTTAACTAGACGGAACCAGTCTATCTACTGTTAACTAGACGGAACCAGTCTATCTACTGTTAACTAGGCGGAACCAGTCTATCTACTGTTAACTAGGCGGAACCAGTCTATCTACTGTTAACTAGGCGGAACCAGTCTATCTACTGTTAACTAGACGGAACCAGTCTATCTACTGTTAACTAGACGGAACCAGTCTATCTACTGTTAACTAGACAGAACCAGTCTATCTACTGTTAACTAGATGGAACCAGTCTAGCTACCACTAGTACAATCTACTGTTAACTAGATGGAACCAGTCTAGCTACCACTAGTACAATCTACTGTTAACTAGATGGAACCAGTCTATCTACTGTTAACTAGACGGAACCAGTCTATCTACTGTTACCTAGACGGAACCAGTCTATCTACTGTTAACTAGACAGAACCAGTCTATCTACTGTTAACTAGATGGAACCAGTCTAGCTACCACTAGTACAATCTACTGTTAACTAGATGGAACCAGTCTATCTACTGTTAACTAGACGGAACCAGTCTATCTACTGTTAACTAGACGGAACCAGTCTATCTACTGTTAACTAGACGGAACCAGTCTATCTACTGTTAACTAGACGGAACCAGTCTATCTACTGTTAACTAGACGGAACCAGTCTATCTACTGTTAACTAGACGGAACCAGTCTATCTACTGTTAACTAGACGGAACCAGTCTATCTACTGTTAACTAGACGGAACCAGTCTATCTACTGTTAACTAGACGGAACCAGTCTATCTACTGTTAACTAGACGGAACCAGTCTATCTACTGTTAACTAGGCGGAACCAGTCTATCTACTGTTAACTAGGCGGAACCAGTCTATCTACTGTTAACTAGACGGAACCAGTCTATCTACTGTTAACTAGACGGAACCAGTCTATCTACTGTTAACTAGACGGAACCAGTCTATCTACTGTTAACTAGACGGAACCAGTCTATCTACTGTTAACTAGATGGAACCAGTCTAGCTACCACTAGTACAATCTACTGTTAACTAGATGGAACCAGTCTATCTACTGTTAACTAGACGGAACCAGTCTATCTACTGTTAACTAGACGGAACCAGTCTATCTACTGTTAACTAGACGGAACCAGTCTATCTACTGTTAACTAGATGGAACCAGTCTAGCTACCACTAGTACAATCTACTGTTAACTAGATGGAACCAGTCTAGCTACCACTAGTACTATCTACTGTTAACTAGATGGAACCAGTCTATCTACTGTTAACTAGATGGAACCAGTCTATCTACTGTTAACTAGATGGAACCAGTCTAGCTACCACTAGTACAATCTACTGTTAACTAGATGGAACCAGTCTAGCTACCACTAGTACTATCTACTGTTAACTAGATGGAACCAGTCTATCTACTGTTAACTAGATGGAACCAGTCTAGCTGCCACTCCATTAATAGCTACTGACGTATCTACGTTGCGTCGCTAACAGAAGCAGTGACAGGATGTGGAAACACCTACTTCTTCTGCAGTTTCCTGTTCTTCTCAGCGGGTCCGCCTAGTTTGCCCAGCCCCAGCGCATCCTGGGGAGAAGTCTCTGCCTCGGGGGTACCAGCTGTGAGGAGAGATGGAGGGTCAGAGGTTAAAGTCAGTGCAGGTAGTCCCTTCCTGTTTCAGCTTGTTTTCTTCTGTTTGCTGCCTAATGAACATGACCCAGCAGGCATGTTTTAGGGAGGGGAACACTGACCTTGGCTGCCAGGGGACTGACCTTGGCTGCCAGGGGACTCCTTGCTCCCTGGGGGGCCTGGCCGACCCTTCTCCTTCTTGCCGAAGAGGCGCCCGATGGAGGACTTGATGCTCTTCTTCTTGGCTGCCTTGTTCAGGGAGTCCTGACTGCTGTTACTGCTGCTGGGGTTACTACCCTGTCCGTCCTGTAGGGTGGTCATACTGACACAGAGAGAGGAGGGGTGAGAGGAAGAGCGAGATGGGATGAGAGAGGAAGAGGAGAGGGAGGGGAGAGAAAAGGGGAGCGAGAGAGAGAGAAGGGGAGCGAGAGAGAGAGAAGGGGAGCGAGAGAGATAAGGAGAAGGGGAGCGAGAGAGATAAGGAGAAGGGGAGCGAGAGAGATAAGGAGAAGGGGAGCGAGAGAGATAAGGAGAAGGGGAGCGAGAGAGATAAGGAGAAGGGGAGCGAGAGAGATAAGGAGAAGGGGAGCGAGAGAGATAAGGAGAAGGGGAGCGAGAGAGATAAGGAGAAGGGGAGCGAGAGAGAGAGAGAAGGGGAGCGAGAGAGAGAGGAGAAGGGGAGCGAGAGAGAGAGAGAAGGGGAGCGAGAGAGAGAGAAGGGGAGCGAGAGAGAGAGAAGGGGAGCGAGAGAGAGAGAAGGGGAGCGAGAGAGAGAGAAGGGGAGCGAGAGAGAGAGAGAAGGGGAGCGAGAGAGAGAGAGAGAAGGGGAGCGAGATGAGCATGAATGCATAAAGAGATATACAGAGAGATATGTGGATAGATTGATTGAAAGATAAGAAACAGAGGGAGGAAGGGATGAATGAACGAACAGATAAGAGAACGACAGAAGGAGAGAGAGAGAAACATGGCTGTTGTAGAAAACAGACATATATTGGTGAGGCAGAAAGGTGCTTCCTACCTGTGGATGTCTCTGATGTCCTCATGGCTGGCAGTGTGGCTGGCCCCCTTGTGCAGGCGCATGGAGCGCGGGGTGGTGGGAGGAGACGTCTCACACTGGATTGTGGTCTTGTCGTCCTGGGCAGACTAGACATAACATGGGGACACTCAGTCAGTCACTGTCTTCTAATGGGAAAAGGGGGTAGAGGAGGAGAGCTTTTAAAAAGCGTCTCTTCCTTCTCTGTATGGAGACGATGGGGAGGACGGAGGAGGAGACAGACTAGTTCTTCAACCTAGAAAGAAGAAAACAACATGTCGCTTTGTGACATGTTCATTTCAGGATGTTCAAGACACTCAGGGATTGGGAAGTGTAGAGGTGAGACACATGTTGGGGGAGGGGGGGCCCGAAGGAAAGGGTCCAGGTTAGAGGAAGTTGGGGAGTGTGGGGTTGGAAAGTCACATTTTAGGGGGGGTGTAGAGTCTAGACTACAGATTATGGTTGGGAAGGTGCAGACAGACCGGCAGGCAGGCAGGCAGACAGGTTAAAGGTCAGAGAGAGAGAGCAGTGGTCTCTAGATTACCTTCCTGCGATGCTTGCGCAGGTCACTAGGCTGAAGCATGGCAGCAGAGGAGGAGAGAAGAGAGGACGTTAGATAAACACACTACCAGCAGAACAGAAAGCCCAGCACAGGCACACACACTACACAACGTGTGTGTGGAGGAAGAGTGTCTTCCAAAGAGACACACAAACACACACACACACACACAGAGACAGACACAAAGACCAGTGAAAAAGTAGAGTCCAACATTCAGTTTGAGGACAAAACTGTGGAAATCAGGTCGACCATGTTACACACACAGTCCTCCCCCCTACCACCACCCTGCATTACTACATCACTCTACTGTCTCCCCCCTACCACCACCCTGCATTACTACATCACTCTACTGTCTCCCCCTACCACCACATCACTCTACTGTCTCCCCCCTACCACCACCCTGCATTACTACATCACTCTACTGTCTCCCCCTACCACCACCCTGCATTACTACATCACTCTACTGTCTCCCCCCTACCACCACCCTGCATTACTACATCACTCTACTGTCTCCCCCCTACCACCACCCTGCATTACTACATCACTCTACTGTCTCCCCCCTACCACCACCCTGCATTACTACATCACTCTACTGTCTCCCCCCTACCACCACCCTGCATTACTACATCACTCTACTGTCTCCCCCCTACCACCACCCTGCATTACTACATCACTCTACTGTCTCCCCCCTACCACCACCCTGCATTACTACATCACTCTACTGTCTCCCCCCTACCACCACCCTGCATTACTACATCACTCTACTGTCTGTCTCCCCCTACCACCACCCTGCATTACTACATCACTCTACTGTCTGTCTCCCCCCTACCACCACCCTGCATTACTACATCACTCTACTGTCTCCCCCCTACCACCACCCTGCATTACTACATCACTCTACTGTCTGTCTCCCCCCTACCACCACCCTGCATTACTACATCACTCTACTGTCTGTCTCCCCCCTACCACCACCCTGCATTACTACATCACTCTACTGTCTGTCTCCCCCCTACCACCACCCTGCATTACTACATCACTCTACTGTCTCCCCCCTACCACCACCCTGCATTACTACATCACTCTACTGTCTCCCCCCTACCACCACCCTGCATTACTACATCACTCTACTGTCTGTCTCCCCCTACCACCACCCTGCATTACTACATCACTCTACTGTCTGTCTCCCCCTACCACCACCCTGCATTACTACATCACTCTACTGTCTCCCCCCTACCACCACCCTGCATTACTACATCACTCTACTGTCTCCCCCCTACCACCACCCTGCATTACTACATCACTCTACTGTCTCCCCCCTACCACCACCCTGCATTACTACATCACTCTACTGTCTGTCTCCCCCTACCACCACCCTGCATTACTACATCACTCTACTGTCTCCCCCCTACCACCACCCTGCATTACTACATCACTCTACTGTCTGTCTCCCCCTACCACCACCCTGCATTACTACATCACTCTACTGTCTCCCCCCTACCACCACCCTGCATTACTACATCACTCTACTGTCTGTCTCCCCCTACCACCACCCTGCATTACTACATCACTCTACTGTCTGTCTCCCCCCTACCACCACCCTGCATTACTACATCACTCTACTGTCTCCCCCCTACCACCACCCTGCATTACTACATCACTCTACTGTCTCCCCCCTACTACCACCCTGCATTACTACATCACTCTACTGTCTCCCCCTACCACCACCCTGCATTACTACATCACTCTACTGTCTCCCCCCCTACCACCACCCTGCATTACTACATCACTCTACTGTCTGTCTCCCCCTACCAGCACCCTGCATTACTACATCACTCTACTGTCTGTCTCCCCCTACCACCACCCTGCATTACTACATCACTCTACTGTCTCCCCCCTACCACCACCCTGCATTACTACATCACTCTACTGTCTCCCCCTACCACCACATCACTCTACTGTCTCCCCCCTACCACCACCCTGCATTACTACATCACTCTACTGTCTCCCCCCTACCACCACCCTGCATTACTACATCACTCTACTGTCTCCCCCCTACCACCACCCTGCATTACTACATCACTCTACTGTTTCCCCCTACCACCACCCTGCATTACTACATCACTCTACTGTCTCCCCCCTACCACCACCCTGCATTACTACATCACTCTACTGTCTCCCCCCTACCACCACCCTGCATTACTACATCACTCTACTGTCTCCCCCCTACCACCACCCTGCATTACTACATCACTCTACTGTCTCCCCCCTACCACCACCCTGCATTACTACATCACTCTACTGTCTGTCTCCCCCCTACCACCACCCTGCATTACTACATCACTCTACTGTCTGTCTCCCCCCTACCACCACCCTGCATTACTACATCACTCTACTGTCTCCCCCCTACCACCACCCTGCATTACTACATCACTCTACTGTCTGTCTCCCCCTACCACCACCCTGCATTACTACATCACTCTACTGTCTGTCTCCCCCCTACCACCACCCTGCATTACTACATCACTCTACTGTCTCCCCCCTACCACCACCCTGCATTACTACATCACTCTACTGTCTGTCTCCCCCTACCACCACCCTGCATTACTACATCACTCTACTGTCTCCCCCCTACCACCACCCTGCATTACTACATCACTCTACTGTCTCCCCCCTACCACCACCCTGCATTACTACATCACTCTACTGTCTGTCTCCCCCTACCACCACCCTGCATTACTACATCACTCTACTGTCTCCCCCCTACCACCACCCTGCATTACTACATCACTCTACTGTCTGTCTCCCCCTACCACCACCCTGCATTACTACATCACTCTACTGTCTGTCTCCCCCTACCACCACCCTGCATTACTACATCACTCTACTGTCTCCCCCCTACCACCACCCTGCATTACTACATCACTCTACTGTCTGTCTCCCCCTACCACCACCCTGCATTACTACATCACTCTACTGTCTGTCTCCCCCTACCACCACCCTGCATTACTACATCACTCTACTGTCTCCCCCCTACCACCACCCTGCATTACTACATCACTCTACTGTCTGTCTCCCCCTACCACCACCCTGCATTACTACATCACTCTACTTTCTCCCCCCTACCACCACCCTGCATTACTACATCACTCTACTGTCTGTCTCCCCCTACCACCACCCTGCATTACTACATCACTCTACTGTCTGTCTCCCCCTACCACCACCCTGCATTACTACATCACTCTACTGTCTCCCCCCTACTACCACCCTGCATTACTACATCACTCTACTGTCTCCCCCCTACCACCACCCTGCATTACTACATCACTCTACTGTCTCCCCCCTACCACCACCCTGCATTACTACATCACTCTACTGTCTGTCTCCCCCCTACCACCACCCTGCATTACTACATCACTCTACTGTCTGTCTCCCCCCTACCACCACCCTGCATTACTACATCACTCTACTGTCTGTCTCCCCCCTACCACCACCCTGCATTACTACATCACTCTGTCTCCCCCGTACCACCACCCTGCATTACTACATCACTCTACTGTCTCCCCCCTACCACCACCCTGCATTACTACATCACTCTACTGTCTCCCCCTACCACCACCCTGCATTACTACATCACTCTACTGTCTCCCCCTACCACCACCCTGCATCTACTACATCACTCTACTGTCTCCCCCCTACCACCACCCTGCATTACTACATCACTCTACTGTCTCCCCCCTACCACCACATCACTCTACTGTCTCCCCCCTACCACCACCCTGCATTACTACATCACTCTACTGTCTGTCTCCCCCTACCACCACCCTGCATTACTACATCACTCTACTGTCTGTCTCCCCCTACCACCACCCTGCATTACTACATCACTCTACTGTCTCCCCCCTACCACCACCCTGCATTACTACATCACTCTACTGTCTGTCTCCCCCTACCACCACCCTGCATTACTACATCACTCTACTGTCTCCCCCCTACCACCACCCTGCATTACTACATCACTCTACTGTCTCCCCCCTACCACCACCCTGCATTACTACATCACTCTACTGTCTGTCTCCCCCTACCACCACCCTGCATTACTACATCACTCTACTGTCTCCCCCCTACCACCACCCTGCATTACTACATCACTCTACTGTCTGTCTCCCCCTACCACCACCCTGCATTACTACATCACTCTACTGTCTGTCTCCCCCTACCACCACCCTGCATTACTACATCACTCTACTGTCTCCCCCCTACCACCACCCTGCATTACTACATCACTCTACTGTCTGTCTCCCCCTACCACCACCCTGCATTACTACATCACTCTACTGTCTGTCTCCCCCTACCACCACCCTGCATTACTACATCACTCTACTGTCTCCCCCCTACCACCACCCTGCATTACTACATCACTCTACTGTCTGTCTCCCCCTACCACCACCCTGCATTACTACATCACTCTACTTTCTCCCCCCTACCACCACCCTGCATTACTACATCACTCTACTGTCTGTCTCCCCCTACCACCACCCTGCATTACTACATCACTCTACTGTCTGTCTCCCCCTACCACCACCCTGCATTACTACATCACTCTACTGTCTCCCCCCTACTACCACCCTGCATTACTACATCACTCTACTGTCTCCCCCCTACCACCACCCTGCATTACTACATCACTCTACTGTCTCCCCCCTACCACCACCCTGCATTACTACATCACTCTACTGTCTGTCTCCCCCCTACCACCACCCTGCATTACTACATCACTCTACTGTCTGTCTCCCCCCTACCACCACCCTGCATTACTACATCACTCTACTGTCTGTCTCCCCCCTACCACCACCCTGCATTACTACATCACTCTGTCTCCCCCGTACCACCACCCTGCATTACTACATCACTCTACTGTCTCCCCCCTACCACCACCCTGCATTACTACATCACTCTACTGTCTCCCCCTACCACCACCCTGCATTACTACATCACTCTACTGTCTCCCCCTACCACCACCCTGCATTACTACATCACTCTACTGTCTCCCCCCTACCACCACCCTGCATTACTACATCACTCTACTGTCTCCCCCCTACCACCACATCACTCTACTGTCTCCCCCCTACCACCACCCTGCATTACTACATCACTCTACTGTCTCCCCCCTACCACCACCCTGCATTACTACATCACTCTACTGTCTTTCTCCCCCCTACCACCACCCTGCATTACTACATCACTCTACTGTCTTTCTCCCCCCTACCACCACCCTGCATTACTACATCACTCTACTGTCTTTCTCCCCCCTACCACCACCCTGCATTATTACATCACTCTACTGTCTCCCCCCTACCACCACCCTGCATTACTACATCACTCTACTGTCTCCCCCCTACCACCACCTTGCATTACTACATCACTCTACTGTCTCCCCCCTACCACCACCCTGCATTACTACATCACTCTACTGTCTCCCCCCTACCACCACCTTGCATTACTACATCACTCTACTGTCTCCCCCCTACCACCACCCTGCATTACTACATCACTCTACTGTCTTTCTCCCCCCTACCACCACCCTGCATTACTACATCACTCTACTGTCTTTCTCCCCCCTACCACCACCCTGCATTACTACATCACTCTACTGTCTCCCCCCTACCACCACCTTGCATTACTACATCACTCTACTGTCTCCCCCCTACCACCACCCTGCATTACTACATCACTCTACTGTCTCCCCCCTACCACCACCCTGCATTA
The DNA here is from genome assembly GCF_045679555.1 of Salvelinus alpinus. Taxonomy (NCBI): domain Eukaryota; kingdom Metazoa; phylum Chordata; class Actinopteri; order Salmoniformes; family Salmonidae; genus Salvelinus; species Salvelinus alpinus. The sequence continues at coordinate 11,753,425 of NC_092090.1, read as the reverse complement.
CTACATCACTCTACTGTCTCCCCCTACCACCACCCTGCATTACTACATCACTCTACTGTCTCCCCCCCTACCACCACCCTGCATTACTACATCACTCTACTGTCTGTCTCCCCCTACCACCACCCTGCATTACTACATCACTCTACTGTCTCCCCCCCCTACCACCACCCTGCATTACTACATCACTCTACTGTCTCCCCCGTACCACCACCCTGCATTACTACATCACTCTACTGTCTCCCCCCTACCACCATCCTGCATTACTACATCACTCTACTGTCTGTCTCCCCCTACCACCACCCTGCATTACTACATCACTCTACTGTTTCCCCCCTACCACCACCCTGCATTACTACATCACTCTACTGTCTCCCCCTACCACCACCCTGCATTACTACATCACTCTACTGTCTCCCCCCTACCACCACCCTGCATTACTACATCACTCTACTGTCTCCCCCTACCACCACCCTGCATTACTACATCACTCTACTGTCTCCCCCCTACCACCACCCTGCATTACTACATCACTCTACTGTCTCCCCCCTACTACCACCCTGCTTTACTACATCACTGTCTCCCCCCTACCACCACCCTGCATTACTACATCACTCTACTGTCTCCCCCCTACCACCACCCTGCATTACTACATCACTCTACTGTCTCCCCCTACCACCACCCTGCATTACTACATCACTCTACTGTCTCCCCCCTACTACCACCCTGTTTTACTACATCACTGTCTCCCCCCTACCACCACCCTGCATTACTACATCACTCTACTGTCTCCCCCCTACCACCACCCTGCATTACTACATCACTCTACTGTCTCCCCCTACCACCACCCTGCATTACTACATCACTCTACTGTCTGTCCACGTTCAAACATACACAGTCTGTGAAATCTGGGGAAATCACACTGAGGTCAAAGATCAGAGGAGGGAGCAGAGTGAAAACACTGCAAAACACACTCCGGGGGGGGAGGGGTTCAGTCTGCTAGTAGCTAATGGCTGAGCTACTGCTTTACGGGGTCGCTCTCACGGCGACCGTGCTCTCACACAGCGACCGTGCTCTCACACAGCGACCGTGCTCTCACACAGCGACCGTGCTCTCACACAGCGACCGTGCTGGGTGTTCTTAAAAAAAAACATGAATTGGTTTAAGTTGATACAGGAAATTAAACACACTACAACAGGCCCGTTGACCTAAAGGGACAGGCCCGTTGACCTAAAGGAACAGGCCCGTTGACCTAAAGGAACAGGCCCGTTGACCTAAAGGGACAGGCCCGTTGACCTAAAGGGACAGGCCCGTTGACCTAAAGGGACAGGCCCGTTGACCTAAAGGGACAGGCCCGTTGACCTAAAGGGACAGGCCCGTTGACATAAAGGAACAGGCCCGTTGACCTAAAGGAACAGGCCCGTTGACCTAAAGGGACAGGCCCGTTGACCTAAAGGGACAGGCCCGTTGACCTAAAGGAACAGGCCCGTTGACCTAAAGGAACAGGCCCGTTGACCTAAAGGAACAGGCCCGTTGACCTAAAGGAACAGGCCCGTTGACCTAAAGGGACAGGCCCGTTGACCTAAAGGAACAGGCCTGGTAAATGTTCAGGGGGCACAACACAAAGAAAACCAGCATCAACGTGTCCAATTCTGTTTTGAAATGTTTTGCCACGGTGTGCCCTACTGAACACAGCCTAGGACTGTGGTAATAATATGTGACTCATGTAATGTGACAGGGGAGTGAGGCAGCCAGGGATATGGGACTCGTGTCATGTGACAGGGGAGTGAGGCAGCCAGGGATATGGGACTCGTGTCATGTGACAAGGGAGTGAGGCAGCCAGGGATATGGGACTCGTGTCATGTGACGGCAGAGTGAGGCAGCTAGGGTTGATGTGACCCTGCATGCCTTTTCTCCAGCTTGGCATCTCTAGAGTAAATAAACAAATGGAGTAGCAGCACATATTTCCAGGAAAGGTTCTCCTAGTCCTGCTCTGAACACAGGAAGAGATAAGAGAACCAGGAAGAGGGGGAGGGGGGCAGAACTCAAACGCAGAACTTAATCAAGCTGAGGGGAAAATACCTCATTTAACTCTGTCGAGTCTGAAATGAAGTCTGAATTGAGCACAAGGCTCTACTTTAACTGATATCAAAATCAACAGTCATTCTGTCTGGCTTGTGATGAGCTAACAGCAATTCTGTCTGGCTTGTGATGAGCTAACAGCAATTCTGTCTGGCTTGTGATGAGCTAACAGCCATTCTGTCTGGCGCGTGATGAGCTAACAGCCATTCTGTCTGGCGCGTGATGAGCTAACAGCCATTCTGTCTGGCGCGTGATGAGCTAACAGCCATTCTGTCTGGCGCGTGATGAGCTAACAGCCATTCTGTCTGGCGCGTGATGAGCTAACAGCCATTCTGTCTGGCGCGTGATGAGCTAACAGCCATTCTGTCTGGCGCGTGATGAGCTAACAGCCATTCTGTCTGGCGCGTGATGAGCTAACAGCCATTCTGTCTGGCGCGTGATGAGCTAACAGCCATTCTGTCTGGCGCGTGATGAGCTAACAGCCATTCTGTCTGGCGTGTGATGAGCTAACAACCATTCTGTCTGGCGTGTGATGAGCTAACAGCCATTCTGTCTGGCGTGTGATGAGCTAACAGCCATTCTGTCTGGCGTGTGATGAGCTAACAGCCATTCTGTCTGGCGCGTGATGAGCTAACAGCCATTCTGTCTGGCGCGTGATGAGCTAACAGCCATTCTGTCTGGCGCGTGATGAGCTAACAGCCATTCTGTCTGGCGCGTGATGAGCTAACAGCCATTCTGTCTGGCGCGTGATGAGCTAACAGCCATTCTGTCTGGCGCGTGATGAGCTAACAGCCATTCTGTCTGGCGCGTGATGAGCTAACAGCCATTCTGTCTGGCGCGTGATGAGCTAACAGCCATTCTGTCTGGCGTGTGATGAGCTAACAGCCATTCTGTCTGGCGTGTGATGAGCTAACAGCAATTCTGTCTGGCGCGTGATGAGCTAACAGCCATTCTGTCTGGCGCGTGATGAGCTAACAGCCATTCTGTCTGGCGTGTGATGAGCTAACAGCCAAACAGAGTTTTCACATTTGCTCTGCATCTTCATTGGTTAAGCTACCTGCCTGATCTTTTTCTGAAGTCCAATGGGGGCCCAGCATTCATGGACAACTTCAAAACCCTCCCATGAGAGGCTAGTGAACAGCTAGTGATTGCTGTGTGGCCCCACAGATGGACCGTGGGACAGGGGGCGGTGTGTGTGAGTGCGACCCCAGGCTGACTGAACCCTGCCTGGGGAAGAGAGGAGGAGGGTAGGGGGTGGTACCTGGAAGTAGCATGGAGAATAGCTACAGGCAGGGGGGGCAGGTAAGCTAATGCTAGCAGCAGGGTAGGGCAGGTAAGCTACCGTCTGCTGGTGGGACAGAGACCTCTGGATCACATAGGGGTTATAGAGGTAGTGCTGGGGGAACACAGGTACAGATTACACACACATATACACACACACACTCGTCACCTACCAAATAGAAAACGCCAAACTAGTAGCTAGTTCCATGAACGTGTCAGAAACACTGAACAGATGAAAACATTAGATTCTAATGGACACAGATCTGACAACACAGGAAACAGATGTCCTATGGACTAGTATGAACAGGGGATGGTATTACGATCCAATAATGACACATGACAGTTAGTGAAGCTAAAGGAATGGAGAGAGAGAGATGATAGACAAGAGGAGGAGGAGGTCATTCTAGAGGAGGAGGAGGAGGTCATTCTAGAGGAGGAGGAGGATGTCATTCTAGAGGAGGAGGAGGTCATTCTAGAGGAGGAGGAGGTCATTCTAGAGGAGGAGGAGGTCATTCTAGAGGAGGAGGATGTCATTCTAGAGGAGGAGGATGTCATTCTAGAGGAGGAGGATGTCATTCTAGAGGAGGAGGATGTCATTTTAGAGGAGGAGGAGGTCTTTCTAGAGGAGGAGGAGGTCTTTCTAGAGGAGGAGGAGGTCATTCTAGAGGAGGAGGATGTCATTCTAGAGGAGGATGATGTCATTCTAGAGGAGGAGGATTGAAAGGCTGCTTGTTTCAGAGAGGAAGAAAGAGGAGCTGGTTGATCAACATGGATGGACTGAAGCTGAATGAGTAAAAGGAGACTGATGGTGGATGGAGTGTAGGGCCCAATCTCAAATCCCCCCCCTAAACCCTACGCCCTTGTGGAGAACTGAGAGGATTTAACAAGCGTATGTAATTTGATGAGAGCTCCACTTGTTCTCTGATAGGTTAGGTGGAACTTCCACCAATCAAATCCTCTCAGATCTCCACAAGGGCATAGGTCTCTCTCTCACCAGGGTCATGACTCCCATGCGGTCCACCTCTCGGTTGGGGCTGCGGTTGGGGATGCGTCGCGGGGTGGAGGAGCCTGAGCCGGGGGGCGACGAGCCCCCCATGGAGGAGGGGGGGATGGAGCTCATGGAGCGGAAGCGGCTGCCCCCCAGGCTGTCCCCACTGCCCACACGGCTCTCGATCTCCTCTGCCAGCATGGCTGTGTTCTCCTTCTCCTCTTGAATCATCCTGGAGGGGGGTGGAAGAGAGCGAGACGGGGGAGAGAGGAGAGCGAGACGGGGGAGAGAGGAGAGCGAGACGAGGGAGAGAGGAGAGCGAGACGGGGGAGAGAGGAGAAAGAAAGGGGGAGGGAAAGGAGCGAGGGGAGGGGAAGGAGCGAGGGGAGGGAGAGGAGCGAGGGGAGGGAGAGGAGCGAGGGGAGGGAGAGGAGCGAGGGGAGGGAGCGAGGGGAGGGGAAGGAGCGAGGGGAGGGAAAGGAGCGAGGGGAGGGAGCGCGAGGAGAGGGAGAGGAGGGGGAGGGAGAGGGAGAGGAGGGAGCACGAGAGGGAGAGGAGGAGGAGGGAGAGGGAGGGGGAGGGAGTGCGAGGAGAGGGGGAGGGAGGGAGGGAGAGGGGGAGAGGGGCAAGAGAGATGTTAGTATTAGCATCTCCTTGTTTTCTCTAAAATGAAAAAGGGAAAATGTTTCTCATCAGATTATTAGAATGACATCTCCAGAAGGATGTTGAAACACGTCCAACATGCTGATAGTAGGGATGTGTGTGTGTGTACCTGATCTCGTTGTTGATGGCGTCCAGCTGCTCCTGCAGCATGAGGGCTAGGGTCTGAGCGTCGGCCTGGCCGGCAGGGGACAGCGGGTCCTCTGAGCTGAAGATGGTCTCGCGCTCATCGTCCTCCAGGTCTGAGGTGTCCAGGTCAGACTCAAACGCCTGAGCAACGTTGGCCAGAACATTAGCCTGCTGCACACGCTCCCACTCCTGTTCATTCAGAGTCTGGACCTGAGGGGGGGGGGGGAGAGAGAGAGAGGGGAAAATAAGAGAATGTGGAAGGAAGAGAGAGGGTGGGTGGGGGGAGAGTGAGAGGGGAGAAGAACATTCGAGAGGGAGGGAGAGAAGGGGGGAGAATGTGGGAGGGAGGGAGAGGGGGGAGAGAATGTGGGAGAGGGGGAGAGAGGGAGGGAGCGAGGGGGAGAGAGGGAGGGATGAGGGAGGGAGGGATGGATGATGAGTGAGAGGAAGGAAAAGTTACAGAGAAAGTTAGTCACAGAATCGGACGTTCCAGAATACCTTTAAGCCATGTTCTGTAAAACACACTCCACAGCAACACTATCAAATCAACCTCTCATTATTATGGTTGTCTTTACTCTGACTTACATGTCTCTGATGTCCAGAGAGGAAGCAGAGGGAGAGAGAGAGAATACCATCAGATACAGAACAAATGAGAGAGGGAGGGGAGAGAGAGAATACCATCAGATACAGAACAAATGAGAGAGGGAGAGAGAGAGAATACCATCAGATACAGAACAAATGAGAGAGGGAGGGGAGAGAGAGAATACCATCAGATACAGAACAAATGAGAGAGGGAGGGAGAGAGAGAATACCATCAGATACAGAACAAATGAGAGAGGGAGGGAGAGAGAGAATACCATCAGATACAGAACAAATGAGAGAGGGAGGGAGAGAGAGAATACCATCAGATACAGAACAAATGAGAGAGGGAGGGAGAGAGAGAATACCATCAGATACAGAACAAATGAGAGAGGGAGGGAGAGAGAGAATACCATCAGATACAGAACAAATGAGAGAGGGAGGGAGAGAGAGAATACCATCAGATACAGAACAAATGAGAGAGGGAGGGAGAGAGAGAATACCATCAGATACAGAACAAATGAGAAAGGGAGGGAGAGAACAGTTTGTGGGCCGGAGAGGACTTCAACACAGACAATGGATATCTGATCTGAATGAACTGAAGCATCAGTATCTAGGTCCACCAGACAGACAGACCCCAGCTGCCAATGTTCCATTTAAACTGTCCCTCACTAGGACACACAGGGCTGCGGGGGTTCACCTTGGAGGGTTCGTCCCGTAGCGCGGCGAGACGCCCCTTCTGGGGCCGCCTCAGCACCAGCGCGCTGCCGTAGTGGTCCGAGTGGCTGTCCATCATGGAGGAGGCCGACACCGGGTACCTGAAGTCTGGGGTGCTGCCTTGGTGAGACCGCCTGAGAGCGCACACACATCACACACAAACGTAAGGACAGACACGCACACACACACAAACGCAAGGACAGACACGCACACACACACAATAGATCAATCACAAAGAAAAGAGGTGGGCAGAGAGGCCAGAGCACTGGCCAATCATGTGTGGGCCAGAGTCCAGGACAGAGTCCAGGACAGCCAATGAGAAAGTTGATTATTTTACCCATGGTGCAGCAGTGAGTTGCTCCTGTTCCTGCCTTGCTCGTTCTCCGCCCGCATCGTCTCAATCTGGATCAATAGCTGCTCCTGAAGGAGGGAGAGGGGAGTGGGGAGAGGAGGGGGTAGGAAGAGTGGAGGGGGTAGGAAGAGAGGGAAGGAGGGGGTAGGAAGAGAGGAGGGGGTAGGAAGAGAGGGAAGGGGGGGGAGAGGGGAGAGGGAAGGGGGTAGGAAGAGAGGGAAGGAGGGGGAGAGGGGAGGGGGTAGGAAGAGAGGGAAGGAGGGGGAGAGGGAGAGGGGAGAGAGGAGGGGGTAGGAAGAGATGGAAGGAGGGGGGGGGAGAGAGGAAGGGGTAGGAAGAGAGGGAAGGAGGGGGAGAGAGGAGTTGGTAGGAAGAGATGGAAGGAGGCGGAGAGGGGAGGGGAGGGGAGAGGGAGAGGGGAGAGAGGAGGGGGTAGGAAGAGATGGAAGGAGGGGGAGAGGGAGAGGGGAGGGGAGAGGGGAGAGAGGAGTTGGTAGGAAGAGAGGGAGGGGAGGAAGACAGACATGAGGAGTGTCATTGGCAATGAGAATCCAAACACAGCGATGACAACTCTCCAGTTGTTCAGAGGAGACAGCAGCCAGAGTCAACAGTCCTTACCTTCTCATGGTGTGCTTCCTCAACCAGCTTCTTACTGTGCTCCAGATCTCTGATCAGGCCGTTCTGGTGGAGAAGAGACAGCACATGGAGAATCAGCACAGCATTGTCCCAGCTTGGTTCAGCTATAGATAATGACCACAGCATTGTCCCAGCTTGGTTCAGCTATAGATAATGACCACCGCATTGTCTCAGCTTGGTTCATCTATAGATAATGACCACCGCATTGTCTCAGCTTGGTTCAGCTATAGATAATGCCCACAGCATTGTCCCAGCTTGGTTCATCTATAGATAATGACCACAGCATTGTCCCAGATTGGTTCATCTATAGATAATGACCACAGCATTGTCACAGCTTGGTTCATCTATAGATAATGACCACAGCATTGTCACAGCTTGGTTCATCTATAGATAATGACCACAGCATTGTCCCAGATTGGTTCATCTATAGATAATGACCACAGCATTGTCTCAGCTTGGTTCATCTATAGATAATGACCACAGCATTGTCCCAGCTTGGTTCAGCTATAGATAATGACCACAGCATTGTCCCAGATTGGTTCATCTATAGATAATGACCACAGCATTGTCCCAGCTTGGTTCATCTATAGATAATGACCACAGCATTGTCCCAGCTTGGTTCATCTATAGATAATGACCACAGCATTGTCCCAGCTTGGTTCAGCTATAGATAATGACCACAGCATTGTCCCAGCTTGGTTCAGCTATAGATAATGACCACAGCATTGTCCCAGCTTGGTTCATCTATAGATAATGACCACAGCATTGTCCCAGCTTGGTTCATCTATAGATAATGACCACAGTATTGTCCCAGCTTGGTTCATCTATAGATAATGACCACAGCATTGTCCCAGCTTGGTTCATCTATAGATAATGACCACAGCATTGTCCCAGCTTGGTTCAGCTATAGATAATGACCACAGTATTGTCACAGCTTGGTTCATCTATAGATAATGACCACAGCATTGTCCCAGCTTGGTTCATCTATAGATAATGACCACCGCATTGTCCCAGCTTGGTTCAGCTATAGATAATGACCACCGCATTGTCCCAGCTTGGTTCATCTATAGATAATGACCACAGCATTGTCCCAGCTTGGTTCATCTATAGATAATGACCACAGCATTGTCCCAGCTTGGTTCAGCTATAGATAATGACCACAGCATTGTCCCAGATTGGTTCAGCTATAGATAATGACCACAGCATTGTCCCAGCTTGGTTCATCTATAGATAATGACCACAGCATTGTCCCAGCTTGGTTCATCTATAGATAATGACCACAGCATTGTCACAGCTTGGTTCATCTATAGATAATGACCACAGCATTGTCCCAGCTTGGTTCAGCTACAGAGGTACGGGTAAAATGACATGCCATTTAGCATGTCCTACCCACCTTGTCCTCTAGGGTGTATCCTAACCCACCCACCTTGTCCTCCAGGGTGTATCCTAACCCACCCACCTTGTCCTCTAGGGCAGTATCCTAACCCACCCACCTTGTCCTCTAGGGCAGACATCCTCTCCTTGAGGTGAAGCTGTAACCTAACCCACCCACCTTGTCCTCTAGGGTGTATCCTAACCCACCCACCTTGTCCTCTAGGGTGTATCCTAACCCACCCACCTTGTCCTCTAGGGTGTATCCTAACCCACCCACCTTGTCCTCTAGGGTGTATCCTAACCCACCCACCTTGTCCTCTAGGGTGTATCCTAACCCACCCACCTTGTCCTCTAGGGTGTAACCTAACCTACCCACCTTGTCCTCTAGGGTGTAACCTAACCCACCCACCTTGTCCTCTAGGGTGTAACCTAACCTACCCACCTTGTCCTCTAGGGTGTAACCTAACCCACCCACCTTGTCCTCTAGGGTGTATCCTAACCCACCCACCTTGTCCTCTAGGGTGTATCCTAACCCACCCACCTTGTCCTCTAGGGTGTAACCTAACCCACCCACCTTGTCCTCTAGGGCAGACATCCTCTCCTTGAGGTGAAGCTGTATCCTAACCCACCCACCTTGTCCTCTAGGGTGTTTCCTAACCCACCCACCTTGTCCTCTAGGGCAGACATCCTCTCCTTGAGGTGAAGCTGTATCCTAACCCACCCACCTTGTCCTCTAGGGTGTAACCTAACCCACCCACCTTGTCCTCTAGGGCAGACATCCTCTCCTTGAGGTGAAGCTGTAGCCTCTCGTTGGACTCTGACAGCAGCTTGTCCACCGTCTCCGACAGACGCCTGTTGTGCTCCTCGTTCATCTTCTCCCTCTGGCGCGCCTTCACAACACAAACACTAATCAGAAAAGCTCCCAGACAGAGCAGAAAAACCTACCGGTTCCTTTATGAAAGGAAACATTTCACAACACACATTTTAATTGTTTTCTTTCCATTTTCTGTTAATTAATGGATCTTTTGGTTGTATGAGGTAAAATCTTCAATTACTTATTTGAATGAGAATGAGGGTGAATATATTGTCTACAATGAAAGAACAATGTTAAAATCAGACAGTCCAATGACCACATCTGTAAACATTCACCAACTTCTGCCCAACAACACAGACTGACTGCCAGACAGACGACCTTTGACCCTATCCGTCTCACCCTGAGCAGTTCCTGGTTCTTCTCCTCCAGCTGAGTCTCCATCTGCCTCACCCTCTCCTCCACGTTGCCATGACGCTCCTCCGCCTGCGGGACAGACAGAGTCAAACACCTCATCCTTGCAAAAAAATAAAAATACATTCCCTAAGCTCTACCCTTTAGGACTTTGTACAGATCTGAGAGGGCTGGGTCGGTAAGAGGACTGGAGAAGTTGAAGAGGGCTGGGTCGGTAAGAGGACTGGAGAAGTTGAAGAGGGCTGGCTAGGTGTGTAAGCTTCTTTCAGATCAATACAAATGAACCTGGAGAAGGATGGAACTGAAAAGGCCCAGTCAGAGGCTTGGTACCATATAGGTTCATGTTAGGGGTTATATGGGGGGGGTTGAGGTGCCCATCTACCCACAAACACCAGCACCAAGAACCAACTACAGCCAGCCAGTAGCAGCCATGCACCAGCAGAGACAGGGGACATGACAGAGGGACACGGAGCAGTACAGCCAAGCCCCATAAAAGCACCATGACTACATTCCAGACAGAATACACAGACTAGAAACAAGGGGATCTGAGGGGGGAAGAAGGGGAAACTGTTCTCATGTTAATGGCTCTACAGTGTGCTTAGACAAATGTGGAAAGGGGAGAGAGTTACTGGCTAAAGGGAAGTATACTGTAGCAATCCAGCGCGGGGTGATCCAAAGTAACCAAGAACATTTGAACATTAAAATAAAAAGTTAATCAACATGCCAGCGCGGGTTTGGAAAAGTCAATTAGTCCGGAGAAAGCGGTCTCCTTAGTGTCTGGGCACTATTCTAAAACCCTGGTAGGGGGGGGTTCCTAGACCCTCCCAAATTAAGTAGCACTTCCTGTTTGTGTCAGATCATAAACTATTATTAGAGGCTGGGGGAGAGGAGTTGTGCACAGAAATACACTTTAAACATAGATCAGCAGTGCCAAGCTAAGCAGGCAGAGTTAGACCACTGGGCGGGGGTAAGAGATGGGGCTGGGGTGTGAGGGTATTGGGGGAGGTTTAGGGGTGATTGTAGCCAGTGTACCTTCCTCTGTGTCTTGGCGTCCTTAGAGCTCGAGGTGTCAGGCTAGGGAGGTTGGGGAGGAGGGGGGGGGGGGAAAGGTTGAGGACAGACCAAACGAGGAACAGAGAGGAGAAGACGACAGTGTGAGAGATGAGAGCAAGAGGTACTTTAGGACAAGAGGGAATAGAGTTTTAGTGCAGCTAAATACCGCGGACCGGCAGATCAGGACTAAAGACCGAACTGGCAGACAGGACTAAAGACCGCAGACTGACAGACAGGACTAAAGACCGCAGACTGACAGACAGGACTAAAGACCGCAGACTGACAGACAGGACTAAAGACCGCAGACTGACAGACAGGACTAAAGACCGCAGACTGACAGACAGGACTAAAGACCGAACTGGCAGACAGGACTAAAGACCGAACTGGCAGACAGGACTAAATACCGCGGACCGGCAGATCAGGACTAAAGAGAACTGGCAGACAGGACTAAAGACCGTAGACTGACAGACAGGACTAAAGACCGCAGACTGACAGACAGGACTAAAGACCGAACTGGCAGACAGGACTAAAGACTGCAGACAGACAGGACTAAAGACCGCAGACAGACAGGACTAAAGACCGCAGACAGGACTTCAGCAGAGATGACTAGACAGGACTTAATGACAATAACAAGAGACTGGAGGTAGCTGGGTGGAGGTGGTTGGGTGGAGGTAGCTGGGTGGAGGTAGCTGGGCGGTTGGGTGGAGGTAGCTGGGTGGAGGTAGCTGGGTGGAGTTAGCTGGGTGGAGATAGCTGGGTGGAGGTAGCTGGGTGGAGGTAGCTGGGTGGAGGTAGCTGGGTGGAGGTAGCTGGGTGGTTGGGTGGGTGGAGGTAGCTGGGCGGAGGTAGCTGGGTGGAGGTAGCTGGGTGGAGGTAGCTGGGTGGAGGTAGCTGGGTGGAGGTAGCTGGGCAGAGGTAGCTGGGTAGAGGTAGCTGGGTGGAGGTAGCTGGGTGGAGGTAGCTGGGTGGAGGTAGCTGGGTGGAGGTAGCTAGAGGGCTAGGTGGAGGTAGCTGGGTGGCGGTAGCTGGGCGGTTGGGTGGAGGTAGCTAGGTAGCTGGGTGGCGGTAGCTGGGTGGTTGGGTGGAGGTAGCTGGGTGGTTGGGTGGAGGTAGCTGGGTGGTTGGGTGGAGGTAGCTGGGTGGCGGTAGCTGGGTGGTTGGGTGGAGGTAGCTGGGTGGAGGTAGCTGGGCGGTTGGGTGGAGGTAGCTGGGTGGAGGTAGCTGGGTGGCGGTAGCTGGGTGGTTGGGTGGAGGTAGCTGGGTGGCGGTAGCCGGGTAGCGGTAGCTGGGTGGTTGGGTGGAGGTAGCTGGGTGGCGGTAGCTGGGTGGAGGTAGCTGGGTAACGGTAGCTGGGCGGTTGGGTGGAGGTAGCTGGGCGGTTGGGTGGAGGTAGCTGGGTGGAGGTAGCTGGGTAGCGGTAGCTGGGTGGTTGGGTGGAGGTAGCTGGGTGGTTGGGTGGAGGTAGCTGGGTAGCGGTAGCTGGGTGGAGGTAGCTGGGTAGCGGTAGCTGGGCAGTTGGGTGGAGGTAGCTGGGTGGAGGTAGCTGGGTGGAGGTAGCTGGGTGGTGTGGCAGTGACAGTGACAGGTTCTACACTTAACGCTCTGCCTCTTAAAGAGTTAAAAGGAAGAGAGGAAAGAGAGGAGAGAGATATCTTTTTGGCATCCTTCCCCAGATGTGTGCCTCGACACAATCCTGTCTCGGAGCTCTACGGACAATTCCTTTAACCTCAATTCTTGGTTTTTGCTCTGACATGCACTGTCAACTGTGGGACCTTATATAGACAGGTGTGTGCCTTTCCAAATCATGTCCAATCAATTGAATTTACCACAGGTGGACTCCAATCAAGTTGTAGAAACATCTCAAGGATGATCAAAGGAAACAGGATGCACCAGAGCTCAATCACGAGTCTCATAGCAAAGGGTCTGAATACTTATGTAAATAAGTTATTTATGTTTTATTTATTTATATATATACACATTTGCAAAAATGGCACAAAAAAAACGTTTTTTTGCTTTGTCATTATGGGGTAGTCTGTAGATTGATCAGGGGGAAAAATATATTTTTTAATCAATTTTAGAATAAGGCTGTAACGTAACAAAATGTGGAAAAGGTCAAGGGGTCTGAATACTTCTTGAATGCCCTGTATATAGTCGCCCCCATTTGAATATGTTTTTTTAAATTCCATAAGTATTTTCACAAATTCCCTTCTAGTGTCCTAAAGTAGTCCAAAGGTTAGTATTTGGTCCCATATTCCTAGCACACAATGAATACATCGAGCTGGTGACTACAAACCTCTTGGATGCATTTTAAGTTTGTTTAAGGTTGTGTTTCAGATTACGTTTTTGCCCCAATAGAAACTGAATTGTGAACTACGTATTGTGTCACTTTTATTGTAAATAGGAACAGAATATGTTTCTAAACGTTTCTATATTTAAAATGTGGATGCTACCACGATTATGGATAATCATGAATGGATCCTGAATAATGATGAATGAGAAAGTTAGAGGAACGAAGTACACGTACACGCACACACACACACACACACACACACACACACACACACACACACACACACACACACACACACACACACACACACACACGGGGAAAGGATGGGAAATGGAGCGGAGTGTCTCAGGAGGAATGATGTTTGACGGCGTGGAGGCGAGACTGACCTTGGTGAGGGCCGCCACCCTCTGGGCTAGCTCCGCCTCCACCTCGGGCAGAGTCTCCGCCTTCCTGATGGTCTGCTGCAGCTTCTGCTCGGCCAGCTCTAAACGCTCCTGCAGCTGCCTGTTCCTCTCCTCTGTCTGCAGATCAAACACAATCAATCAGTCATATTAATCAATACATTACAACAGTTCCTCTCCTCTGTCTGTGGATCAAACACAATCAATCAATCATATTAATCAATACATTACAATGGTTCCTCTCCTCTGTCTGCAGATCAAACACAATCAATCAGTCATATTAATCAATACATTACAATGGTTCCTCTCCTCTGTCTGTAGATCAAACACAATCAATCAGTCATATTAATCAATACATTACAACAGTTCCTCTCCTCTGTCTGCAGATCAAACACAATCAATCATATTAATCAATACATTACAACAGTTCCTCTCCTCTGTCTGCAGATCAAACACAATCAATCACTCATATTAATCAATACATTACAACAGTTCCTCTCCTCTGTCTGCAGATCAAACACAATCAATCACTCATATTAATCAATACATTACAACAGTTCCTCTCCTCTGTCTGTAGATCGAACACACAATCATCAATATTGTCATCCAGGGGTGTCAAAACCATGTATTAGGATGATGATTAGCAGATTATCATTCTTCATCTGAATGTCTTCTTCCTACGTCATGGGAACAGACAGACCACAATATCTGAACGAGACCGCCTGTGTAAACGCAGCCTATCTAATTCTTCCTATGTCATGGGAACAGACAGACCACAATATCTGAACGAGACCGCCTGTGTAAACGCAGCCTATCTAATTCTTCCTATGTCATGGGAACAGACAGACCACAATATCAGAACGAGACCGCCTGTGTAAACGCAGCCTATCTAATTCTTCCTATGTCATGGGAACAGGCAGACCACAATATCAGAACGAGACCGCCTGTGTAAACGCAGCCTATCTAATTCTTCCTATGTCATGGGAACAGACAGACCACAATATCAGAACGAGACCGCCTGTGTAAACGCAGCCTATCTAATTCTTCCTATGTCATGGGAACAGGCAGACCACAATATCAGAACGAGACCGCCTGTGTAAACGCAGCCTATCTAATTCTTCCTATGTCATGGGAACAGACAGACCACAATATCAGAACGAGACCGCCTGTGTAAACGCAGCCCATCTAATTCTTCCTATGTCATGGGAACAGACAGACCACAATATCAGAAGGAGACCGCCTGTGTAAACGCAGCCCATCTAATTCTGACCACTTTAGAATAAGACATATCAGTAAACATCTCATCTCCAAATGGTGTCTGATACAGTGTTTAGGTACCGTCTTGTTGGCCTGGAGGATGATATACAGTGTTTAGGTACCGTCTTGTTGGCCTGGGGGATGATACAGTGTTTAGGTACCGTCTTGTTGGCCTGGAGGATGATATACAGTGTTTAGGTACCGTCTTGTTGGCCTGGGGGATGATACAGTGTTTAGGTACCGTCTTGTTGGCCTGGAGGATGATATACAGTGTTTAGGTACCGTCTTGTTGGCCTGGGGGATGATACAGTGTTTAGGTACCGTCTTGTTGGCCTGGGGGATGATACAGTGTTTAGGTACCGTCTTGTTGGCCTGGGGGATGATATACAGTGTTTAGGTACCGTCTTGTTGGCCTGGGGGATGATACAGTGTTTAGGTACCGTCTTGTTGGCCTGGAGGATGATATACAGTGTTTAGGTACCGTCTTGTTGGCCTGGGGGATGATATACAGTGTTTAGGTACCGTCTTGTTGGCCTGGGGGATGATACAGTGTTTAGGTACCGTCTTGTTGGCCTGGTGTCTGATACAGTGTTTAGGTACCGTCTTGTTGGCCTGGTGTCTGATACAGTGTTTAGGTACCGTCTTGTTGGCCTGGTGTCTGATACAGTGTTTAGGTACCGTCTTGTTGGCCTGGGGGATGATATACAGTGTTTAGGTACCGTCTTGTTGGCCTGGTGTCTGATACAGTGTTTAGGTACCGTCTTGTTGGCCTGGTGTCTGATATAGTGTTTAGGTACCGTCTTGTTGGCCTGGTGT
This sequence comes from Salvelinus alpinus, assembly GCF_045679555.1. Lineage (NCBI taxonomy): Eukaryota > Metazoa > Chordata > Actinopteri > Salmoniformes > Salmonidae > Salvelinus > Salvelinus alpinus. The sequence goes on along the minus strand of NC_092090.1, from coordinate 11,737,588 downwards.
CTGATACAGTGTTTAGGTACCGTCTTGTTGGCCTGGTGTCTGATACAGTGTTTAGGTACCGTCTTGTTGGCCTGGGGGATGATACAGTGTTTAGGTACCGTCTTGTTGGCCTGGGGGATGATACAGTGTTTAGGTACCGTCTTGTTGGCCTGGGGGATGATACAGTGTTTAGGTACCGTCTTGTTGGCCTGGTGTCTGATACAGTGTTTAGGTACCGTCTTGTTGGCCTGGTGTCTGATACAGTGTTTAGGTACCGTCTTGTTGGCCTGGTGTCTGATACAGTGTTTAGGTACCGTCTTGTTGGCCTGGTGTCTGATACAGTGTTTAGGTACCGTCTTGTTGGCCTGGGGGATGATACAGTGTTTAGGTACCGTCTTGTTGGCCTGGGGGATGATACAGTGTTTAGGTACCGTCTTGTTGGCCTGGTGTCTGATACAGTGTTTAGGTACCGTCTTGTTGGCCTGGTGTCTGATACAGTGTTTAGGTACCGTCTTGTTGGCCTGGTGTCTGATACAGTGTTTAGGTACCGTCTTGTTGGCCTGGTGTCTGATACAGTGTTTAGGTACCGTCTTGTTGGCCTGGAGGATGATATACAGTGTTTAGGTACCGTCTTGTTGGCCTGGGGGATGATACAGTGTTTAGGTACCGTCTTGTTGGCCTGGAGGATGATATACAGTGTTTAGGTACCGTCTTGTTGGCCTGGAGGATGATATACAGTGTTTAGGTACCGTCTTGTTGGCCTGGAGGATGATATACAGTGTTTAGGTACCGTCTTGTTGGCCTGGGGGATGATACAGTGTTTAGGTACCGTCTTGTTGGCCTGGGGGATGATACAGTGTTTAGGTACCGTCTTGTTGGCCTGGGGGATGATATACAGTGTTTAGGTACCGTCTTGTTGGCCTGGGGGATGATACAGTGTTTAGGTACCGTCTTGTTGGCCTGGAGGATGATATACAGTGTTTAGGTACCGTCTTGTTGGCCTGGGGGATGATATACAGTGTTTAGGTACCGTCTTGTTGGCCTGGGGGATGATACAGTGTTTAGGTACCGTCTTGTTGGCCTGGGGGATGATACAGTGTTTAGGTACCGTCTTGTTGGCCTGGTGTCTGATACAGTGTTTAGGTACCGTCTTGTTGGCCTGGTGTCTGATACAGTGTTTAGGTACCGTCTTGTTGGCCTGGGGGATGATACAGTGTTTAGGTACCGTCTTGTTGGCCTGGTGTCTGATACAGTGTTTAGGTACCGTCTTGTTGGCCTGGTGTCTGATATAGTGTTTAGGTACCGTCTTGTTGGCCTGGTGTCTGATACAGTGTTTAGGTACCGTCTTGTTGGCCTGGTGTCTGATACAGTGTTTAGGTACCGTCTTGTTGGCCTGGGGGATGATACAGTGTTTAGGTACCGTCTTGTTGGCCTGGGGGATGATACAGTGTTTAGGTACCGTCTTGTTGGCCTGGGGGATGATACAGTGTTTAGGTACCGTCTTGTTGGCCTGGTGTCTGATACAGTGTTTAGGTACCGTCTTGTTGGCCTGGTGTCTGATACAGTGTTTAGGTACCGTCTTGTTGGCCTGGTGTCTGATACAGTGTTTAGGTACCGTCTTGTTGGCCTGGTGTCTGATACAGTGTTTAGGTACCGTCTTGTTGGCCTGGGGGATGATACAGTGTTTAGGTACCGTCTTGTTGGCCTGGGGGATGATACAGTGTTTAGGTACCGTCTTGTTGGCCTGGTGTCTGATACAGTGTTTAGGTACCGTCTTGTTGGCCTGGTGTCTGATACAGTGTTTAGGTACCGTCTTGTTGGCCTGGTGTCTGATACAGTGTTTAGGTACCGTCTTGTTGGCCTGGTGTCTGATACAGTGTTTAGGTACCGTCTTGTTGGCCTGGGGGATGATACAGTGTTTAGGTACCGTCTTGTTGGCCTGGGGGATGATACAGTGTTTAGGTACCGTCTTGTTGGCCTGGGGGATGATACAGTGTTTAGGTACCGTCTTGTTGGCCTGGGGGATGATACAGTGTTTAGGTACCGTCTTGTTGGCCTGGGGGATGATACACAGTGTTTAGGTACCGTCTTGTTGGCCTGGTGTCTGATACAGTGTTTAGGTACCGTCTTGTTGGCCTGGTGTCTGATACAGTGTTTAGGTACCGTCTTGTTGGCCTGGTGTCTGATACAGTGTTTAGGTACCGTCTTGTTGGCCTGGTGTCTGATATAGTGTTTAGGTACCGTCTTGTTGGCCTGGTGTCTGATACAGTGTTTAGGTACCGTCTTGTTGGCCTGGTGTCTGATACAGTGTTTAGGTACCGTCTTGTTGGCCTGGTGTCTGATACAGTGTTTAGGTACCGTCTTGTTGGCCTGGTGTCTGATATAGTGTTTAGGTACCGTCTTGTTGGCCTGGTGTCTGATACAGTGTTTAGGTACCGTCTTGTTGGCCTGGTGTCTGATACAGTGTTTAGGTACCGTCTTGTTGGCCTGGTGTCTGATATAGTGTTTAGGTACCGTCTTGTTGGCCTGGGGGATGATACAGTGTTTAGGTACCGTCTTGTTGGCCTGGTGTCTGATACAGTGTTTAGGTACCGTCTTGTTGGCCTGGGGGATGATACAGTGTTTAGGTACCGTCTTGTTGGCCTGGGGGATGATACAGTGTTTAGGTACCGTCTTGTTGGCCTGGTGTCTGATACAGTGTTTAGGTACCGTCTTGTTGGCCTGGGGGATGATACAGTGTTTAGGTACCGTCTTGTTGGCCTGGGGGATGATACAGTGTTTAGGTACCGTCTTGTTGGCCTGGGGGATGATACAGTGTTTAGGTACCGTCTTGTTGGCCTGGGGGATGATACAGTGTTTAGGTACCGTCTTGTTGGCCTGGGGGATGATATACAGTGTTTAGGTACCGTCTTGTTGGCCTGGTGTCTGATACAGTGTTTAGGTACCGTCTTGTTGGCCTGGTGTCTGATATAGTGTTTAGGTACCGTCTTGTTGGCCTGGTGTCTGATACAGTGTTTAGGTACCGTCTTGTTGGCCTGGGGGATGATACAGTGTTTAGGTACCGTCTTGTTGGCCTGGGGGATGATACAGTGTTTAGGTACCGTCTTGTTGGCCTGGGGGATGATATACAGTGTTTAGGTACCGTCTTGTTGGCCTGGGGGATGATATACAGTGTTTAGGTACCGTCTTGTTGGCCTGGGGGATGATACAGTGTTTAGGTACCGTCTTGTTGGCCTGGGGGATGATACAGTGTTTAGGTACTGTCTTGTTGGCCTGGGGGATGATACAGTGTTTAGGTACCGTCTTGTTGGCCTGGTGTCTGATACAGTGTTTAGGTACCGTCTTGTTGGCCTGGGGGATGATATACAGTGTTTAGGTACCGTCTTGTTGGCCTGGGGGATGATATACAGTGTTTAGGTACCGTCTTGTTGGCCTGGGGGATGATATACAGTGTTTAGGTACCGTCTTGTTGGCCTGGTGTCTGATACAGTGTTTAGGTACTGTCTTGTTGGCCTGGTGTCTGATATAGTGTTTAGGTACCGTCTTGTTGGCCTGGGGGATGATATACAGTGTTTAGGTACCGTCTTGTTGGCCTGGGGGATGATACAGTGTTTAGGTACCGTCTTGTTGGCCTGGGGGATGATACAGTGTTTAGGTACTGTCTTGTTGGCCTGGGGGATGATACAGTGTTTAGGTACCGTCTTGTTGGCCTGGTGTCTGATACAGTGTTTAGGTACCGTCTTGTTGGCCTGGGGGATGATATACAGTGTTTAGGTACCGTCTTGTTGGCCTGGGGGATGATATACAGTGTTTAGGTACCGTCTTGTTGGCCTGGGGGATGATATACAGTGTTTAGGTACCGTCTTGTTGGCCTGGTGTCTGATACAGTGTTTAGGTACCGTCTTGTTGGCCTGGGGGATGATATACAGTGTTTAGGTACCGTCTTGTTGGCCTGGTGTCTGATACAGTGTTTAGGTACTGTCTTGTTGGCCTGGGGGATGATACACAGTGTTTAGGTACCGTCTTGTTGGCCTGGTGTCTGATACAGTGTTTAGGTACCGTCTTGTTGGCCTGGTGTCTGATACAGTGTTTAGGTACCGTCTTGTTGGCCTGGGGGATGATACACAGTGTTTAGGTACCGTCTTGTTGGCCTGGTGTCTGATACAGTGTTTAGGTACCGTCTTGTTGGCCTGGGGGATGATACACAGTGTTTAGGTACCGTCTTGTTGGCCTGGGGGATGATACACAGTGTTTAGGTACCGTCTTGTTGGCCTGGTGTCTGATACAGTGTTTAGGTACCGTCAAGTTGGCCTGGTGTCTGATACAGTGTTTAGGTACCGTCTTGTTGGCCTGGTGTCTGATACAGTGTTTAGGTACTGTCTTGTTGGCCTGGGGGATGATATACAGTGTTTAGGTACCGTCTTGTTGGCCTGGTGTCTGATACAGTGTTTAGGTACTGTCTTGTTGGCCTGGGGGATGATATACAGTGTTTAGGTACCGTCTTGTTGGCCTGGTGTCTGATACAGTGTTTAGGTACCGTCTTGTTGGCCTGGGGGATGATATACAGTGTTTAGGTACCGTCTTGTTGGCCTGGTGTCTGATATAGTGTTTAGGTACCGTCTTGTTGGCCTGGTGTCTGATATAGTGTTTAGGTACCGTCTTGTTGGCCTGGTGTCTGATACAGTGTTTAGGTACCGTCGAGTTGGCCTGGTGTCTGATATAGTGTTTAGGTACCGTCTTGTTGGCCTGGTGTCTGATACAGTGTTTAGGTACCGTCTTGTTGGCCTGGTGTCTGATACAGTGTTTAGGTACCGTCTTGTTGGCCTGGTGTCTGATATAGTGTTTAGGTACCGTCTTGTTGGCCTGGTGTCTGATACACAGTGTTTAGGTACCGTCTTGTTGGCCTGGGGGATGATATACAGTGTTTAGGTACCGTCTTGTTGGCCTGGTGTCTGATATAGTGTTTAGGTACCGTCTTGTTGGCCTGGTGTCTGATATAGTGTTTAGGTACTGTCTTGTTGGCCTGGGGGATGATATACAGTGTTTAGGTACCGTCTTGTTGGCCTGGGGGATGATACAGTGTTTAGGTACCGTCTTGTTGGCCTGGGGGATGATACACAGTGTTTAGGTACTGTCTTGTTGGCCTGGTGTCTGATACAGTGTTTAGGTACTGTCTTGTTGGCCTGGGGGATGATATACAGTGTTTAGGTACCGTCTTGTTGGCCTGGTGTCTGATACAGTGTTTAGGTACCGTCTTGTTGGCCTGGTGTCTGATATAGTGTTTAGGTACTGTCTTGTTGGCCTGGGGGATGATATACAGTGTTTAGGTACCGTCTTGTTGGCCTGGTGTCTGATACAGTGTTTAGGTACCGTCTTGTTGGCCTGGTGTCTGATATAGTGTTTAGGTACTGTCTTGTTGGCCTGGGGGATGATATACAGTGTTTAGGTACCGTCTTGTTGGCCTGGTGTCTGATACAGTGTTTAGGTACCGTCAAGTTGGCCTGGTGTCTGATACAGTGTTTAGGTACCGTCTTGTTGGCCTGGTGTCTGATACAGTGTTTAGGTACCGTCTTGTTGGCCTGGGGGATGATATACAGTGTTTAGGTACCGTCTTGTTGGCCTGGGGGATGATACACAGTGTTTAGGTACCGTCTTGTTGGCCTGGTGTCTGATACAGTGTTTAGGTACCGTCTTGTTGGCCTAGGGGATGACTTGATAAACAAACTCCAATCTGGATGTAATCTCCCTGCTATAACAAGGCTAGCTATTTTCTCTGTTAGCCGTCTCCCTCCCTCCTCTCCTCTCCCCTCCCCTCCCCTCCCCTCCAGCAGCGTGCTGGCCCAGTTCTGGCAGCATGGAGGCCCAGACTAAAAGAGAAACCACCAATAGAGATTAGAAAAAGAGAGAAGAGATCGAGGCAAGAAAGAAAACAGAAGGAGGGGAAGAGGACATACAAGAGAAGAGCAGGCAGACCAGAGAGAAAACAGAGAGAGAGGAAGAGGACATACAAGAGAAGAGCAGGCAGACCAGAGAGAAAACAGAGAGAGAGAAGTGAATGTGTCTGAGGCGTCTGATTCAGTGCCTGCTGCGTTGGGCAGTCTGTGAATGCACGAGAAGGGGTCCAGGAACCTGCAGGCTCTTCCTGCTGTCGGAAAGAGCTGACAATCACACTAACCCCCCAAATACACAAATCCTCAAAACACACACACACACACACACACACACACACACACACACACACACACACACACACACACACACACACACACACACACACACACACACACACACACACACACACACACAACCAAAATGGAAAAACCCTTGTGGGAAAACTCAACTGAGGCTTCCTTACTGGTGGACTGTAGCCCTGAGATACTGCAGGCTTCCTTACTGGTGGGCTGTAGCCCTGAGATACTGTAGGCTTCCTTACTGGTGGGCTGTAGACGTAAGATACTGTAGGCTTCCTTACTGGTGGGCTGTAGATGTGAGATACTTAGGCTTCCTTACTGGTGGGCTGTAGACCTGAGATACTGTAGGCTTCCTTACTGGTGGCTGTAGCCCTGAGATACTGTAGGCTTCCTTACTGGTGGGCTGTAGATGTGAGATACTGTAGGCTTCCTTACTGGTGGGCTGTAGACGTAAGATACTGTAGGCTTCCTTACTGGTGGGCTGTATCCCTGAGATACTGTAGGCTTCCTTACTGGTGGGCTGTAGATGTGAGATACTGTAGGCTTCCTTACTGGTGGGCTGTAGCCCTGAGATACTGTAGGCTTCCTTACTGGTGGGCTGTTGCCCTGAGATACTGTAGGCTTCCTTACTGGTGGGCTGTAGACGTAAGATACTGTAGGCTTCCTTACTGGTGGGCTGTAGCCCTGAGATACTGTAGGCTTCCTTACTGGTGGGCTGTAGATGTGAGATACTGTAGGCTTCCTTACTGGTGGGCTGTAGCCCTGAGATACTGTAGGCTTCCTTACTGGTGGGCTGTAGATGTGAGATACTGTAGGCTTCCTTACTGGTGGGCTGTAGCCCTGAGATACTGTAGGCGACCTTACTGGTGTATAGTCTCTGTATGACTGCTCCGATCTTGCTGTTGGTTCGATTGGTGTGTGTGTGTGTGTGTGTGTGTGTGTACATGCACGTGTGTACATGCACGTGTGTGTGTGTGTGTGTGTACTGACCTGTCGGAACAGGGACTCCTTGTTGGCCACTTCGTTCTCCAGCTTGTCATTGAGGTCGTGTACGGAGGTGGCCTCTCGCTGCGCTGCCAAGTACCTCTTCTCCAGGGTGACGATACGCTCCTCTATGTCCTCCTTCTGGGCCATAGACTAGACGAGACAGAGAGAGAGACGGAAACGTTTAGCACACACACACACACACTACACCCGTATACACACACACACACACCATTACACAAACATACACAATCCTTACATAAAAACACACCCGTCTCTTTGCAGGCGTGTTAGTAACGCTAACATCCAGTATGTACCTCTCGTATGTCTCTCTGCAGGCGTGTGTTCAAGTCTTCACTCTTGATGAGGTCCTTGCGCGCCGTGTCCAGGTCCTCCTCCAGCTCGCTGATGCGTCCCGTCATGGCCGCCATGCGCTCCATCATCTGCCCCAGGTCTGACGTCTGTCTCGCCACCACCTCCTGCAGCTCTCCCACCTTCCCCTGGTCCTCCTCCTGGCTCAGAGAGCCGTCTGACGACCTCTACAGACAAGTCAGCGTTTAGGTTTCTTAAAGACAGAAACAACTAGGACATGACCTATAACCCCTGACCCTTCCCCTGGTCCTCAGAGAGCCGTTCTACCGCTAGTTGGGAGAGGAGGACAGTAGATATTAAATGGTGCACAGCACGTCCTTCGAAGTCTTGTAGTTGTTTTATCTTCCTTATTTAAATGCACTGACTAAATCTCTCTGGATAAAAGGTTTTCTACCTTGCCGTTTGTGCTTGGGATGTTTTCAGAGTTGTGGTGGTTTTATCTTCCTTATTTAAATGTACTGACTAAGTCTCTCTGGATAAAAGGTTTCCTACCTTGCCGTTTGTGCTTGGGGTGTTTTCAGAGTTGTGGTGGTTTTATCTTCCTTATTTAAATGCACTGACTAAGTGTTTCTGGATAAAAGGTTTCCTACCTTGCCGTTTGTGCTTGGGGTGTTTTCAGAGTTGTGGTGGTTTTATCTTCCTTATTTAAATGTACTGACTAAGTCTCTCTGGATAAAAGGTTTCCTACCTTGCCGTTTGTGCTTGGGGTGTTTTCAGAGTTGTGGTGGTTTTATCTTCCTTATTTAAATACACTAACTAAGTCTCTCTGGATAAAAGGTTTCCTACCTTGCCGTTTGTGCTTGGGGTGTTTTCAGAGTTGTGGTGGTTTTATCTTCCTTATTTAAATACACTGACTAAATCTCTCTGGATAAAAGGTTTCCTACCTTGCCGTTTGTGCTTGGGGTGTTTTATCTTCCTTATTTAAATGTACTGACTAAGTCTCTCTGGATAAAAGGTTTCCTACCTTGCCGTTTGTGCTTGGGGTGTTTTCAGAGTTGTGGTGGTTTTATCTTCCTTATTTAAATACACTGACTAAGTCTCTCTGGATAAAAGGTTTCCTACCTTGCCGTTTGTGCTTGGGGTGTTTTCAGAGTTGTGGTTGAGCCCTTCCATTCCGTCGCCTAGCGACCTCTTCTGGATGTTCTGCTCTCTCAGATAGGACATCTAGGAGAAGATAGTACTTTATTAATACCCCAAAGGGGACATTTGATTGGACCATAGAAGACCAATAAATACCCAATAAAGCACAACAGAACCCAGACACTAAGAGAAGCACATCATTAATGATTAGAAGAAACGAAGGGTTCATGTTAAAAAGACAACACGGAATGCAAACCGGCTGCGCGCTCGCGCCATAGTGCTCACATTTATCCCCCCCCCACACACCAAACGGGATCACGACACGCAGGGTTAAAATATCAAAACAAACTCTGAACCAATTACATGAATTTGGGGACAGGTCGAAAAGCATTAAACATGTACGTAGCCACACACACGGCTGTGACGGTTATGAATGTTGGCTTGTTCTCCGTGTCGTCTTATAATCCCACAGATGGAACAGACATTGTCATAATTAAACGTCATAATTAAACGTTCCTTTAATTAACCGGAGGGTCCTTTAACTAACCGGAGGGTTCTTTAATTAACCGGAGGGTCCTTTAACTAACCGGAGGAGCCTTTAACTAACCGGAGGGTCCTTTAACTAACCGGAGGGGGACACTTGTTTCAAGGTAGAATAACAGCATTAATTTATCCCTTTATATCTCTCTGGGAAGAAACACTACTGATCATCACAAAATAAATGTACATCGAACTGAAAATAGATCACTTTCTGACAGTTACCCGCCTGGGTTTGTGGCCACGGTTACCGGGACAGCCCTACTCGCACACATTCATGCAGGCTGACACACACACACACACACAGAGAAGCGTAAGAGAAAAGTGAGTGTGTACTGTACTGCTAGGCTAATTCCCTACTCTCTGAGACGAAGGGAATCAAAGGAGAGATGTAGAGGACAGGAGAAAAATCTAGTCCACTTTCCCATGATCCTCGAGCCCTTTTGTCCATTTTAATCCCATTCACGACTCATCTCCTCTGAGAGCTCTGTGCATTCTGTGTGTGTATACGTCCATTCGTGGAGTCCCAGTATCAGGCTCTCAGTTAATAAGTCTCATATCAATGTGTGACTCATGTCCCTACAACACCTACAACATTACAGATTCTGTGTAATCACACGACAACATTACAGATACTGTGTAATCACAAGACGGTATAACATCACAGATACTGTGTACTCACAAGACGGTATAACATCACAGATACTGTGTACTCACAAGACGGTATAACATCACAGATACTGTGTAATCACAAGACAGTACAACGTCACAGATACTGTGTAATCACAAGACGGTATAACATTACAGATACTGTGTAGTCACAAGACAGTATAACGTCACAGATACTGTGTAATCACAAGACAGTATAACATTACAGATCATGTGTAATCACAGGACGGTATAGCATCACAGATACTGTGTAATCAAAAGACAGTATAACATCACAGATCCTGTGTAATCACAAGACAGTATAACATTACAGATACTGTGTAATCACAAGACAGTATAACATTACAGATCCTGTGTAATCACCATACGCAGCCTATTCTTCTTTTTCCACGTGTTAAACATGGGAATGATGCAATAAGGTCCATAGTCATTCAAGATGGATTGGTTTTTATTCCCGCAGGAAAACTAGTGAGGACTGTTGTCATGGATACGATGTGCTGATTGACAGGCGAGAGTGAGTCACCATTGGCAAGTTGACTGGGAGTATGGTTGAATCCCTCAGTGAGGCAGTCAAACAGGCAAAATGTCAGTACAGAGACAACGTGGTGTCGCAATTCAACGGATCAGACACGAGATGGATGTGTCAGGGTCTACAGACAATCCCAGATAACAAAGAGAAAACCAGCCACGTCGCGGAGACACCGACGTCTCGCTCCTCAGGAAAGAGAAACACCTTGTTCACCCGCTTTGAGGATAACACAGTGCCACCAACGCTGCCCGCTTTGAGGATAACACAGTGCCACCAACGCTGCCCGCTTTGAGGATAACACAGTGCCACCAACGCGGCCCGCTTTGAGGATAACACAGTGCCACCAACGCGGCCCGCTTTGAGGATAACACAGTGCCACCGACGCAGCCCGCTTTGAGGATAACACAGTGCCACCTACGCGGCCCGGTTTGAGGATAACACAGTGCCACCGACGCGGCCCGCTTTGAGGATAACACAGTGCCACCGACGCGGCCCGCTTTGAGGATAACACAGTGCCACCGACGCGGCCCGCTTTGAGGATAACACAGTGCCACCGACGCGGCCCGCTTTGAGGATAACACAGTGCCACCGACGCGGCCCGCTTTGAGGATAACACAGTGCCACCAACGCGGCCCGCTTTGAGGATAACACAGTGCCACCAACGCGGCCCTCTTTGAGGATAACACAGTGCCACCAACGCAGCCCTCTTTGAGGATAACACAGTGCCACCAACGCGGCCCTCTTTGAGGATAACACAGTGCCACCAACGCGGCCCGCTTTGAGGATAACACAGTGCCACCAACGCAGCCCTCTTTGAGGATAACACAGTGCCACCAACGCGGCCCGCTTTGAGGATAACACAGTGCCACAAACGCAGCCCTCTTTGAGGATAACACAGTGCCACCAACGCAGCCCGCTTTGAGGATAACACAGTGCCACCAACGCAGCCCGCTTTGAGGATAACACAGTGCCACCAACGCAGCCCTCTTTGAGGATAACACAGTGCCACCAACGCAGCCCGCTTTGAGGAATGTAGGGGCTCGTTCTCTGTGGCCGACGTGAGTAAGACATTTAAGCGTGTTAACCCTCGCACGGCTGCCAGCCGAGACGGCATCCCTAGCCACGTCCTCAGAGCATGCGCAGACCAGCTGGCTGGAGTGTTTATGGACATATTAAATCTCTCCCTTTCCCAGTCTGCTGTCCCCACTTGCTTCAAGATGTCCACCACCCTAGACCCACTTCAATTTGCTTACCACCCAAATAGATCCACAGATGATGCAATCGCCATCGCACTGCACACTTCCCTACCCCATCTGGACAAGTTCATAGACTACAGCTCAGCATTCAACACCATAGTACCCTCCATGCTCATCACTAAGCTCAGGGCCCTGGGTCTGAACCCCGCCCTGTGCAACTGGGTCCTAGACTTCCTGACGGCTCGCCCTAAGGTGGTGAAGGTAGGAAAGAACACCTCTTCGCTGATCCTCAACACTGGGGCACCACAAGGGTGCGTGCTCAGCCCCCTCCTGTACTCCCTGTTCACCCATGACTGCGTGGCCAAGCACCTCTCCAACTAAATCCTCAAGTTTGCAGACAACACAACAGTAGTAGGCTTGATTACCAACAATGATGAGACAGCCTACAGGGAGTAGGTCAGGGCTCGGAGTGTGGTACCAGAAAAATAACCTGTCCCTCAACAAATGAAGGAGCTTATCATGGACTTCAGGAAACAGCAGAGGGAGCACGCCCCTATCCACATCTTCGGGACCACAGTGGAGAAGTTGAAAAGATTCAAGTTCTTCGGCTTACACCTCACTGACATCCTGAAATGGTCCACCCACACAGACAGTGTGGTGAAGAATGCGCAACAGTGCCTCATCAACCTCAGGAGGCTGAAGAAATTTGGCTTGGGCACCTAAAACCCTCACAAACTTTTACAGATGCACAATTGAGATGCACATCCTGTCGGGCTGTATCACCGCCTGGTACGACAACTGCACCGCCCGCTACCACAGTGCTCTCCAGAGGGTGGAGGCCAACAGGCTGTTAAATAGCCATCACTAGCCGGCTACCACTCGGTTACTCAACCCTGCACCTTAGAGGCTGCTGCCCTATATACATGGAATCACTGGCCACTTTAATAATGTTTACATACTGCTTTACTCATTTCATATGTTTATACTGTATTATATTCAACTGTATTTTAGTCAATGCCACTCCGACATTGCTCGTCGTAATATTATATACATCTTAATTCCATTATTTTAGATGTGTGTGTGTGTGTGTGTGTGTGTGTGTATACAGGGTAACTACAGGGTTAAACGACAGGGTTAAACGACAGGGTTACTACAGGGTAACTACAGGGTAACTACAGGGTAACTACAAGGTTAAACTACAGGGTTACTACAGGGTTAAACCACAGGGTAACTACAGGGTTAAACCACAGGGTTAAACCACAGGGTTAAACTACAGGGTTAAACTACAGGGTAACTACAGGGTAACTACAGGGTTACTACAGGGTTACTACAGGGTAACTACAGGGTAACTACAGGGTTAAACCACAGGGTTAAACCACAGGGTTAAACCACAGGGTTAAACCACAGGGTTAAACCACAGGGTTAAACCACAGGGTAACCACAGGGTAACTACAGGGTTACTACAGGGTTACTACGGGGTTACTACGGGGTAACTACGGGGTAACTACGGGGTTACTACAGGGTAACTACAGGGTAACTACAGGGTAACTACAGGGTTACTACAGGGTTACTACAGGGTAACTACAGGGTTACTACAGGGTTACTACAGGATGGTCAGATGAGGCTTACCTCTTTGTGTTGTGATGTGAGCTGTTCTTCCAGCTGGCTGCATCTTTCTAAAGCCACACGCAGTCTCTCCCTGACCTGGAAACCAGACAGACAATTATTAGTCTCCATCATTTTACACACTGCCATTACACCTCTAGAAAAGAAGAGATTAGCAGGCAGACAATCTCCCCCCCCCCTACCAACCTTCTCGTCCAGGGCTTTGTGGTGTTCAAACAGGGACTTGAGTGCCTTGAGGACCTCTACCTCACTGGAAACCCCAGCAGGAGACTGGGCCTGCCTCTTCACCACCGTCATCCTCAGACTGCGTTCATGACGAGACACCAGACACTCCAGATGCTCCAGGAGAAGCTACGGTCATCACAGAATACACAAGTTACAAACAGCCATGTTCACGCCACACACACACACACACACACACACACAGGATTGTGAAATAGTACAGACATGCTTACACATATGAGTGTGTGTTGTGCTCAATCCCATGTTGTTGAGCAGCTCAGGGGGGTCCCATCAGAGCTGCAGGCTGACAAAGCCCAGACTCATCCCTTAATCTCCCCTTCCCTCCTCATATCCCCCCTCTACCTCCCATATTCTACCCTCCATCCTCCCTCTCCCACCCCTTTCTCCTCCTCCCTCCCCCTCTTTCTAATCCCTCCTCCCTCCCATTCCCTCCTCTCCCCAGTCAGTGGCCATCGTTCCTAATTAGACTGACCCAGACTCTGCTCATTGCAACTAGACTGGCAGGTGGATTAACCAGTTAGAGCCGTACATCTGCCACTAGGCCTGAGCAGAGAAGTGACAGACAGGGGAATTAACCTATGGCTGTCTGCGCTGTGACCTGGGAGGGCGGGTGCTCTGTCAACCACTCATTAGGGGTGACCTAATCCTCAGAACAGAAAGCAAGCCCTCTCAAACTCAAACACACATGTAAACACTACTAACACACACTACTAAAACACACACACAAAAGAATACCCACAGGTCAAACCAGTGGGGGTTTGACACTGTTAATGGACTATGCTTGGGACTGGAAGGGGACTGTGTGTGTGTGTCTGACCCGTGTGTTGTTCCTCTCAGCCTTGAGCTCAGCGATCTCCTCCTCCCTCTCCATCAAATGCTCCCGACACACATTCACCTCCTTGGTCAGCGCAGCAAACTCCTGGAGAACAACAACGCATTACACAACGTTATAGAGACAGCAAACTCCTGGAGGACAACAACACATTAACACAACGTTAGAGAGACAGCAAACTCCTGGACAACAACAACACATTAACACAATGTTAGAGAGACAGCAAACTCCTGGACAACAACAACACATTAACACAACGTTAGAGAGACAGCAAACTCCTGGACAACAACAACACATTAACACAATGTTAGAGAGACAGCAAACTCCTGGACAACAACACATTAACACAACGTTAGAGAGACAGCAAACTCCTGGACAACAACACATTAACACAACGTTAGAGAGACAGCAAACTCCTGGACAACAACACATTAACACAACGTTAGAGAGACAGCAAACTCCTGGACAACAACAACACATTAACACAACGTTAGAGAGACAGCAAACTCCTGGACAACAACACATTAAGACAACGTTAGAGAGACAGCAAACTCCTGGACAACAACACATTAACACAACGTTAGAGAGACAGCAAACTCCTGGACAACAACAACACATTAACACAATGTTAGAGAGACAGCAAACTCCTGGACAACAACAACACATTAACACAACGTTAGAGAGACAGCAAACTCCTGGACGACAACAACACATTAACACAACGTTAGAGAGACAGCAAACTCCTGGACAACAACAACACATTAACACAATGTTAGAGAGACAGCAAACTCCTGGACAACAACACATTAACACAACGTTAGAGAGACAGCAAACTCCTGGACAACAACACATTAACACAACGTTAGAGAGACAGCAAACTCCTGGACAACAACAACACATTAACACAACGTTAGAGAGACAGCAAACTCCTGGACAACAACAACACATTAACACAACGTTAGAGAGACAGCAAACTCCTGGACAACAACAACACATTAACACAATGTTAGAGAGACAGCAAACTCCTGGACAACAACAACACATTAACACAACGTTAGAGAGACAGCAAACTCCTGGACAACAACACATTAACACAACGTTAGAGAGACAGCAAACTCCTGGACAACAACACATTAACACAATGTTAGAGCGGCAGGTCAAATCAAATCAATCAAATGGATTTTATAAAAAGACTACTTAACCCCTTTTCTCCCCATTTTCATGGTATCCAATCTCTAGTAATTACTATCTTGTCTCATCGCTACAACTCCCGTACGGGCTCGGGAGAGACGAAGGTCGAAAGCCATGCGTCCTCCGAAACACAACCCAACCAAGCCGCACTGCTTCTTAACACTGCCTCCAACCCGGAAGCCAGCCGCACCAATGTGTCGGAGGAAACACCGTGCACCTGGCCACCTTGGTTACCGCGCACTGCGCCCGGCCCGCCACATGAGTCGCTGGTGCACACTTCCTGACAGTCGACAGGTGGGGGAACTACACACTTCCTGACAGTCGACAGGTTGGTGAACTACACACTTCCTGACAGTCGACAGGTTGGGGAACTACACAGAGAGAGGACAGGAGAGAGAGAGGACAGGAGAGAGAGAGAGGACAGGAGAGAGAGAGAGGACAGGAGAGAGAGAGAGGACAGGAGAGAGAGAGAGAGAGAGGACAGGAGAGAGAGAGGACAGGAGAGAGAGAGGACAGGAGAGAGAGAGAGAGGACAGGAGTGAGAGAGAGAGGACAGGACAGGAGAGAGAGGACAGGAGAGAGAGAGAGGACAGGAGAGAGAGAGAGAGGACAGGAGAGAGAGAGAGAGGACAGGAGAGAGAGAGAGAGGACAGGACAGGAGAGAGAGGACAGGAGAGAGAGACAGGACAGGAGAGAGAGACTTCATTTAACTTCATATTCCAGTCTCCCTCCAGTCTTCCCTCCATCCCATTCAATCAACAGCCACAATGCATTAAGACTACATGCAGTTTACCAACTAGAGACTCTTGCCATATACCACACACACACCTAGTCTCACACACACACCTAGTCTCACACACACACACACACAGCTTAACAGCTTCCATGGTTGGGCCTACAGAATGAACCATCCTGATATTTGGTTCTGTGGAACAGGTTCCCTGAGTATCCAGGCCTTCTTTGAGGACACACACTGTTCAGTCCCCATCACCACCACCTGAGGAAGCGTTTCTTCTTTCCACACTAGAGACCATGGGAGTTTTTGATTGGCCTGACCATGCATAAGTGCCCGTCCTTTAGCCAGTGAGGGAGGAGGAGGCGGGGAAAGGGGCTATTATGTGGGGAGTTGGAATGTTGGATTCCTGAATTCCAGAGCAGAGTCTGATATACTACCAGAGAGAGAGAGGCCCTGCCTGTCTGGCTACTTCAGTACAGCCTGCCCTGCATACTTTCTCCTTTCCCTCCATTTACCCACGCTCTCCTTCTTGGTCTCCTTTTATCTCTCGGTCTCTTCTCATCACTGCCTATCTGAAATCTGTCTTGCCTACTACTAACCAAAAAGCCAAACTGTGTACTAACCATACCACATACTATTTAGTACATACTGTTTAGTAGAAAAGTATTCAGTAAAGAAACAAATATCAACATATTAGGCTCTCCCATACTGACAATCGGTGTTGGGGTTAGTTACCTGGAAACTAATATATTACTCGGTAAATTTAACAAAAGTAATGCATTACTTTATAATATTACTTTGCATGTCGAAGGGAGCCGCGTTATTTTCATGGAAAAAAATAATCTCAAAACGTTTGTCTGTCGGAGGGAGCCGTGCGCGCTCTACCAAAGATAGGCTGGTTACTACCTCAGCTCTGATAGGCTGGTTACTACCTCAGCTCTGATAGGCTGGTTACTACCTCAGCTCTGATAGGCTGGTTACTACCTCAGCTCTGATAGGCTGGTTACTACCTCAGCTCTGATAGGCTGGTTACTTCCTCAGCTCTGATAGGCTGGTTACTTCCTCAGCTCTGAACACTAGTTCCTCCTTCCATCTGATAGGCTGGTTACTACCTCAGGTCTGAACACTAGTTCCATCTGATAGGCTGGTTACTACCTCAGGTCTGAACACTAGTTCCTCCTCCCATCTGATAGGCTGGTTACTACCTCAGGTCTGAACACTAGTTCCTCCTTCCATCTGATAGGCTGGTTACTACCTCAGGTCTGAACACTAGTTCCTCCTTCCATCTGATAGGCTGGTTACTACCTCAGGTCTGAACACTAGTTCCTCCTTCCAGCTGATAGGCTGGTTACTACCTCAGGTCTGAACACTAGTTCCCCCTTCCATCTGATAGGCTGGTTACTACCTCAGCTCTGATAGGCTGGTTACTACCTCAGCTCTGATAGGCTGGTTACTACCTCAGCTCTGATAGGCTGGTTACTACCTCAGGTCTGAACACTAGTTCCTCCTTCCATCTGATAGGCTGGTTACTACCTCAGCTCTGAACACTAGTTCCATCTGATAGGCTGGTTACTACCTCAGGTCTGAACACTAGTTCCTCCTTCCATCTGATAGGCTGGTTACTACCTCAGGTCTGAACACTAGTTCCATCTGATAGGCTGGTTACTACCTCAGGTCTGAACACTAGTTCCTCCTTCCATCTGATAGGCTGGTTACTACCTCAGGTCTGAACACTAGTTCCTCCTTCCATCTGATAGGCTGGTTACTACCTCAGGTCTGAACACTAGTTCCTCCTTCCATCTGATAGGCTGGTTACTACCTCAGGTCTGAACACTAGTTCCTCCTTCCATCTGATAGGCTGGTTACTACCTCAGGTCTGAACACTAGTTCCTCCTTCCATCTGATAGGCTGGTTACTACCTCAGGTCTGAACACAAGTTCCTCCTTCCATCTGATAGGCTGATTACTAACTCAGGTTAGTAAGCAGCACTTAAAACACTACATTTTCAAAATGTCATAAACTATGAAAATAAATCTGCAACCTCTGTGTCGCTTTCTTTTTCGCCCCTGTGGTGGCCCTGTGGTGGCCCTGTGGTGGCCCTGTGGTGCCCCTGTGGTGCCCCTGTGGTGGCCCTGTGGTGGCCCTGTGGTGGCCCTGTGGTGGCCCTGTGGTGGCCCTGTGGTGCCCCTGTGGTGGCCCTGTGGTGGCCCTGTGGTGGCCCTGTGGTGGCCCTGTGGTGGCCCTGTGGTGGCCCTGTGGTGGCCCTGTGGTGGCCCTGTGTGTCTCTCTCCTCTTTGTACTAAAGACATGTGACCAAACCGGACACCAAGGGAAGCTATTCTCTTTTCTACATCACCAAAGGCAAAAAGCTTCGGTCAGACATGCTTTACTGTTTAGCACACAAGTCTATCTAGGCTAAGGCCCTGTGGTAACGGCCTAATGTGGGCTCAACTGATAAGCAGCGTGTGTGTCTGTCCAATGTCCATCCATCACTGCAGCACTAAGAGGCCTGAGCGCAGAGCGTGACAAAAGCACAGCTGAATGCGCTCCTTTTCATTTCTGACCTAGCGCTTCGGGGCGAAGAGAAAAATACCACCGAAGATTCTTTTTCTTACGCCTGTCAGGACGGCTTCCTAGAATATGTTGAGAGACTGTGATGTGTGTGGTGTGTGTGGGCGTCTAAGTGAGTGCTCCGAGTGTCTCCGTGTGCCTGCATATCCTAACTCCCCCTGAGACTGGGGTCACAGCCAGGGTCAACCATTATCAGCCATTATCAACACAGACCCTGGAGCAACTAGGATTAAGTGCCTTGCACACTGATGTTTCACCTTGTCGGCCTGGGGATTTGAGATAGCGACCTTTGGATGACTTGCCCAATGCGCTAACCGCTAGGCTACCTGCGACCTGTTGTCCTCCTGGTATTACAGTCTAGATAGGACATCGGGTGGGATAAATGAACACAGAACCTGTTCCGTATTAACAGAAACCTGTATTTGCTGCTGTGGGACACCACCAGCGTAGGAAGGTGTCTTGCCTGCCTCACTCACTCCAGCATGACATTCCCCCTCCCTCACTCCAGCTCCCTCCCTCACTCACTCCAGCTCCCTCATGACATTCTGCCTCCCTCACTCCAGCATGACATTCTCCCTCCCTCCCTCCAGCATGACATTCTCCCTCCTTCCCTCACTCCAGCTCCCTCATTCCCTCACTCCAGCATGGCAACTCCCTCCCTCATGACATTCTGCCTCCCTCACTCACTCCAGCTCCATCCCTCACTTCTCCCTCACTCCAGCATGACAGCTCCCCTCCCTCACTCCAGCATGACAGCTCCCCTCAATCCCTCACTCCAGCATGACAGCTCCCAATCCCTCACTCCAGCTCCCCAACCCTCACTCCAGCATGACAGCTCCCTCCCTCACTCCAGCGTGACAGCTCCCCTCCCTCACTCCAGCGTGACAGCTCCCCTCCCTCACTCCCCCTCTCTCCTTCCAGTATGACAGCTCCCACCCCCTCCCCCTCTCTCCTTCCAGTATGACAGCTCCCACCCCCCCCTCCCCCTCTCTCCTTCCAGTATGACAGCTCCCACCCCCCCCTCCCCCCTTCCAGTATGACAGCTCCCACCCCCCCTCCCCCTCCAGTATGACAGCTCCCCCTCTCTCCTTCCAGTATGACAGCTCCCACCCCCTCCCCCTCTCTCCTTCCAGTATGACAGCTCCCACCCCCTCCCCCTCTCTCCTTCCAGTATGACAGCTCCCACCCCTCCCCCTCCCTCCTTCCAGTATGACAGCTCCCACCCCCTCTCTCCTTCCAGTATGACAGCTCCCACCCCTCCCCCTCTCTCCTTCCAGTATGACAGCTCCCACCCCCTCCCCCTCTCTCCTTCCAGTATGACAGCTCCCACCCCCTCTCTCCTTCCAGTATGACAGCTCCCACCCCTCCCCCTCTCTCCTTCCAGTATGACAGCTCCCACCCCCTCCCCCTCTCTCCTTCCAGTATGACAGCTCCCACCCCCCCCCTCCCCCTCTCTTTCCAGTATGACAGCTCCCACCCCCTCCCCCTCCCTCCTTCCAGTATGACAGCTCCCACATCCTCCCCCTCTCCTTCCAGTATGACAGCTCCCACCCCCTCCCCCTCCCAGTATGACAGCTCCCACCCCCTCCCCCTCTCCCCTTCCAGTATGACAGCTCCCACCCCCCCTCCCCCTCCAGTATGACAGCTCCCCCTCTCTCCTTCCAGTATGACAGCTCCCACCCCCTCCCCCTCTCTCCTTCCAGTATGACAGCTCCCACCCCCTCCTCCTCCCTCCTTCCAGTATGACAGCTCCCACCCCCTCCCCCTCTCTCCTTCCAGTATGACAGCTCCCACCCCCTCCCCCTCTCTCCTTCCAGTATGACAGCTCCCACCCCCTCCCCCCTCTCCTTCCAGTATGACAGCTCCCCCCCTCCCCCTCCCAGTATGACAGCTCCCACCCCCTCCCCCCCAGTATGACAGCTCCCCCCCCCCCCCCCCCAGTATGACAGCTCCCACCCCCTCCCCCCCTCTCCTTCCAGTATGACAGCTCCCACCCCCCCTAACAGAACAGTCCTCTTAACAGGCCTGTGTAAACCCTAACAGAACAGTCCTCTTGACAGGCCTGTGTAAACCCAAACAGAACAGTCCTCATTAACAGGCCTGTGTAAACCCAAACAGAACAGTCCTCATTAACAGGCCTGTGTAAACCCTAACAGAACAGTCCTCATTAACAGGCCTGTGTAAACCCAAACAGAACAGTCCTCATTAACAGGCCTGTGTAAACCCAAACAGAACAGTCCTCTTAACAGGCCTGTGTAAACCCAAACAGAACAGTCCTCATTAACAGGCCTGTGTAAAGACAAACAGAACAGTCCTCATTAACAGGCCTGTGTAAACCCTAACAGAACAGTCCTCATTAACAGGCCTGTGTAAAGACAAACAGAACAGTCCTCATTAACAGGCCTGTGTAAACCCTAACATAACAGTCCTCATTAACAGGCCTGTGTAAACCCTAACAGAACAGTCCTCTTAACAGCCCTGTGTAAAGACAAACAGAACAGTCCTCATTAACAGGCCTGTGTAAACCCTAACATAACAGTCCTCATTAACAGGCCTGTGTAAACCCTAACAGAACAGTCCTCATTAACAGGCCTGTGTAAACCCTAACATAACAGTCCTCATTAACAGGCCTGTGTAAACCCTAACAGAACAGTCCTCATTAACAGGCCTGTGTAAAGACAAACAGAACAGTCCTCATTAACAGGCCTGTGTAAACCCAAACAGAACAGTCCTCATTAACAGGCCTGTGTAAACCCTAACAGAACAGTCCTCATTAACAGGCCTGTGTAAACCCTAACAGAACAGTCCTCTTAACAGGCCTGTGTAAACCCAAACAGAACAGTCCTCATTAACAGGCCTGTGTAAACCCTAACAGAACAGTCCTCATTAACAGGCCTGTGTAAACCCTAACAGAACAGTCCTCTTAACAGGCCTGTGTAAACCCTAACAGAACAGTCCTCATTAACAGGCCTGTGTAAACCCTAACAGAACAGTCCTCTTAACAGGCCTGTGTAAACCCAAACAGAACAGTCCTCATTAACAGGCCTGTGTAAACCCTAACAGAACAGTCCTCTTAACAGGCCTGTGTAAACCCAAACAGAACAGTCCTCATTAACAGGCCTGTGTAAACCCTAACAGAACAGTCCGCTTAACAGGCCTGTGTAAAGACAAACAGTGCAGACAGTAGAGTCATGAAAACACACACCCCCATATGAGTCTGTCTGTGATGCGTCAGACAGAGACAGGTGACAGGGAGCAGCTCTGTTTGTTTAAACACACACAGGTAAACTCACTTTACATCACTTACATGTTTACACCCCAACGACAACCTATGACTCAGACAGACAGAGAGATGGGAGAGAGAGAGACGGGGAGGAGAGAGAGAGAGAGAGACGGGGAAGAGAGAGACAGAGGGGGAGGAGAGACAGGGAAGAGAGAGGAGAGAGAGACGGGGAGGAGAGAGAGAGGGGGGAGAGAGAGAGGGGGGAGAGAGAGAGGGGGGAGAGAGAGGAGAGCGACGGGGAGGAGAGAGAGCGACGGGGAGAAGAGAGGAGAGAGCGAGAGAGAAACACTAAATATACATATTCACCCTCTGAATGGCACATATACACAATCCATGTCTCCAGGTTTAAAAATCCTTCTTTAACCCGTCTCCTCACCTTCATCTACACTGAATGAAGTGGATTGAACAGGTGATATCAATAAGGGATCATATCTTCCATCTGGTCAGTCTGTGTCGTGGAAAGAGCAGGTGTTCCTAATGCTTTGTACACAGTGAGAGAGAGAGTAGCTACCGGACGTCATGTTTGATAAGTTTGGACATTTCCAAGTGAATGTAAACAAGAGACATTGTGCAAATAGACGCACGCTTGTCTGAAGGAAGAACAGTACTGACTCTGGAGCAGCATGTACACACACACACACACACACACACACACACACACACACACACACACCTCTATTAAAAATTTAGGGCGGAGCACGTGCATACATCCATTTGAATTAAATGGGAGTAGCCTCTCTCTGTGTGTGTTCGCTGTGCAGATGTCCGGTGGGTAACAGAGAGGGTATGATGTTACCGCGGGTCGTCTCGTCTGTCAGGAGAGGAGCCCTCTACCAAGGGTTCATGATACAGATGGGTGAGTCACATTGGTGGAACTCACAATTGATAGGGGGCTGGGCCCACATGGTGGAAGATGCAGGGGAAACGCAGGGGAAATGTAGGGGAAATGTAGGGGAAACGCAGGGGAGACGCAGGGGAGACGCAGGGGAGACGCAGGGGAGACGCAGGGGAAATGTAGGGGAAACGCAGGGGAAATGTAGGGGAAACGCAGGGGAAATGTAGGGGAAACGTAGGGGAAATGTAGGGGAAACGCAGGGGAAACGCAGGGGAAACGCAGGGGAAATGTAGGGGAAACGCAGGGGAAATGTAGGGGAAATGTAGGGGAAACGCAGGGGAAACGCAGGGGAAACGCAGGGGAAATGTAGGGGAAACGCAGGGGAAATGCAGGGGAAATGTAGGGGAAACGCAGGGGAGACGCAGGGGAAACGCAGGGGAAATGTAGGGGAAACGCAGGGGAGACGCAGGGGAAACGCAGGGGAAACGTAGGGGAAACGTAGGGGAAATGTCACAGCACAGCTTCCAGAAAGACAGTTGCTTTCAAACGAGGGATTTGGTGGTAAAACAGTAAATCTGTATGTATGAACGACACATTAACACATCCAGCCCAAAGCGGGAGGTAAAAAGATACTTAGTCAGCATGTCTTCAATAAGCACGTAGGATGGTAGGGAACCCTAAAACAAGTACACATGTAGAATACAATGCCAATGGTGTTGATACTGCGCTCCCAACAGCACTCTGCAATCTGAAGCCACTGAGACGTTCTGCTCTGAACCACACAACTCCAGGCATCTGCGGGTCAGAAGCCAAAGTAGCCCAGACAACGGGCTTCCGGCTCGGGGCACTTCAGTAGTGCACACTGTAGAGACAGAAAGGACCATGGCTGAACACTGTGTTGAGCTGGAGCGTGGCCCATGGCATGCAGCATCTCCTTATGCTGCTATTTACTCTGCTGTTACATCTGGAAAGAGACTGCAGCAACACTGGTCTGACTCTCTACTCTGCTGTTACATCTGGTAAGAGACTGCAGCAACACTGGTCTGACTCTCTACTCTGCTACTACATCTGGTAAGAGACTGCAGCAACACTGGTCAGACTCTCTACTCTGCTGTTACATCTGGTAAGAGACTGCAGCAACACTGGTCTGACTCTCTACTCTGCTGTTACATCTGGTAAGAGACTGCAGCAACACTGGTCTGACTCTACTCTGCTGTTACATCTGGTAAGAGACTGCAGCAACACTGGTCTGACTCTCTACTCTGCTATTACATCTGGTAAGAGACTGCAGCAACACTGTCTGACAGACTCTCTACTCTGCTATTACATCTGATAAGAGACTGCAGCAACACTGGTCTGAGTCTCTACTCTGCTACTACATCTGGTAAGAGACTGCAGCAACACTGGTCTGACAGACTCTCTACTCTGCTATTACATCTGGTAAGAGACTGCAGCAACACTGGTCTGACAGACTCTCTACTCTGCTGTTACATCTGGTAAGAGACTGCAGCAACACTGGTCTGACTCTACTCTGCTGTTACATCTGGTAAGAGACTGCAGCAACACTGTCTGACAGACTCTCTACTCTGCTATTACATCTGATAAGAGACTGCAGCAACACTGGTCAGACTCTCTACTCTGCTACTACATCTGGTAAGAGACTGCAGCAACACTGGTCTGACAGACTCTCTACTCTGCTATTACATCTGGTAAGAGACTGCAGCAACACTGGTCTGACAGACTCTCTACTCTGCTGTTACATCTGGTAAGAGACTGCAGCAACACTGGTCTGACTCTACTCTGCTGTTACATCTGGTAAGAGACTGCAGCAACACTGGTCTGACAGACTCTCTACTCTGCTATTACATCTGGTAAGAGACTGCAGCAACACTGGTCAGACTCTCTACTCTGCTATTACATCTGGTAAGAGACTGCAGCAACACTGGTCTGACTCTCTACTCTGCTATTACATCTGGTAAGAGACTGCAGCAACACTGGTCTGACTCTCTACTCTGCTACTACATCTGGTAAGAAACTGCAGCAACACTGGTCTGACTCTCTACTCTGCTATTACATCTGGTAAGAGACTGCAGCAACACTGTCTGACAGACTCTCTACTCTGCTACTACATCTGGTAAGAGACTGCAGCAACACTGGTCTGACAGACTCTCTACTCTGCTGTTACATCTGGTAAGAGACTGCAGCAACACTGGTCTGACTCTCTACTCTGCTACTACATCTGGTAAGAGACTGCAGCAACACTGGTCTGACTCTCTACTCTGCTGTTACATCTGGTAAGAGACTGCAGCAACACTGGTCTGACTCTCTACTCTGCTACTACATCTGGTAAGAGACTGCAGCAACACTGGTCTGACTCTCTACTCTGCTGTTACATCTGGTAAGAGACTGCAGCAACACTGGTCTGACAGACTCTCTACTCTGCTGTTACATCTGGTAAGAGACTGCAGCAACACTGGTCTGACTCTCTACTCTGCTGTTACATCTGGTAAGAGACTGCAGCAACACTGGTCTGACTCTCTACTCTGCTGTTACATCTGGTAAGAGACTGCAGCATCACTGGTCTGACTCTCTACTCTGCTGTTACATCTGGTAAGAGACTGCAGCAACACTGGTCTGACTCTACTCTGCTACTACATCTGGTAAGAGACTGCAGCAACACTGGTCAGACTCTCTACTCTGCTACTACATCTGGTAAGAGACTGCAGCAACACTGGTCTGACTCTCTACTCTGCTGTTACATCTGGTAAGAGACTGCAGCAACACTGGTCTGACTCTCTACTCTGCTATTACATCTGGTAAGAGACTGCAGCAACACTGGTCAGACTCTCTACTCTGCTACTACATCTGGTAAGAGACTGCAGCAACACTGGTCAGAATCTCTACTCTGCTACTACATCTGGTAAGAGACTGCAGCAACACTGGTCTGACTCTCTACTCTGCTGTTACATCTGGTAAGAGTCTGCAGCAACACTGGTCAGACTCTCTACTCTGCTACTACATCTGGTAAGAGACTGCAGCAACACTGGTCAGACTCTCTACTCTGCTGTTACATCTGGTAAGAGACTGCAGCAACACTGGTCAGACTCTCTACTCTGCTACTACATCTGGTAAGAGACTGCAGCAACACTGGTCAGACTCTCTACTCTGCTGTTACATCTGGTAAGAGACTGCAGCAACACTGGTCAGACTCTCTACTCTGCTACTACATCTGCTAAGAGACTGCAGCAACACTGGTCTGACTCTCTACTCTGCTGTTACATCTGGTAAGAGACTGCAGCAACACTGGTCAGACTCTCTACTCTGCTACTACATCTGGTAAGAGACTGCAGCAACACTGGTCAGACTCTCTACTCTGCTGTTACATCTGGTAAGAGACTGCAGCAACACTGGTCTGACTCTCTACTCTGCTACTACATCTGGTAAGAGACTGCAGCAACACTGGTCAGACTCTCTACTCTGCTGTTACATCTGGTAAGAGACTGCAGCAACACTGGTCAGACTCTCTACTCTGCTACTACATCTGGTAAGAGACTGCAGCATTACTGGTCTGACTCTCTACTCTGCTGTTACATCTGGTAAGAGACTGCAGCAACACTGGTCTGACAGACTCTCTACTCTGCTACTACATCTGGTAAGAGACTGCAGCAACACTGGTCTGACTCTCTAGTGACTGTCTGGAACAAGTCTGCCTTTGTCTCAGTCTCTCGTTCTGTCCCTCTTTCTCCCCCTCTCTAGGTCCTTTTCTCCGTCTCTCGGTAAGTCACTCAGTTTTTCCCCTCTCTCCGTTTCTCTCCCTCTATCCCAGTCTCTCCCGTCTCAGTTTAGTTCCTTCTATGTTTTTTGTATCCTGGGAGAGTAGGAAGACATTGGTGGTGAATTTCCCTGTTTGTCCAATGTCCCCATGCAGGGGCTCTATGTTTATACGTTGTGTCTATTGGTGGAATAGTGGGTCTACGGTGGACTGGAACTAATTCTACATGCCGTTCCACAGCCCTGTTCGTAAAAGATGCTGACTTTGGATGGTGATCTAGATCAGTGGTTCCCTAACCTCTCCTCGGGACCCCCAGACGTTACATGGGGGTGGGGGGGGGTCCCCCGAGGAGAGGTTAGAGAACCACTGATCTAGCCCTTTAAGTATTATAGCTACAGTGATGTCTGGGTTAGATGGCTCCACTGCTACAAGGCCTTGTACTGTGGTAAGCCACTCTCAGGTTAAGGAGCTTGACATCAGCCAACACACAGTCTCTCACTCACACACACACAATTAGTGACATGAAACAAAGTGCAAACAGAGATGGGGCGTAATTCAGAGAAGCCTGTCATTTCAGTCCCAGAGAGCCACGGTTCAGTCCAGAGAGCCACGGTTCAGCCCCAGAGAGCCACGGTTCAGCCCCAGAGAGCCACGGTTCAGCCCCAGAGAGCCACGGTTCAGGGGAGGAGTCTCATTCCTCTATTGGGTTCAACCCATTCCTGAACCCCCATACTGGTCCTTGACTCAATCCAGTTCAAAACAGTGGATTATTTATCTGGAGGGCACAGCCCCACTCTAATTTCCACTGATCAGAGCCCCTCTGATATCAGAGATTAACAGAGCCCCCAAATCCTTAATCTGGGTTAGGGCAGGGAGGGAGGGCTGCCTCAAGGAGACTACTGCTGCCTCATAGGCCTGTGTTATAGAGGTGCTTTGTGGCAGCAGGCAGCAAACAGTGCATTGCAGTAATGTGCAACGTTGACAGAGAGCCTGTGGACTGAGTCAGGAGCAAACATGCCAGTCTCAGAGAGTCAGAGGGTCCTAAAGGGGACCTGACCCAACCTGCCAGACCGGACCGTGACCACGAGAGGCCAAACGCAGAGTGGGAGGGAGAAAGGAGGGGACTTGTGTGGGAACCGGTGCCAGGCCCTGAGTCTCAAAGTCCATGCAGAGAAACTCAGTCTCAACCTTTCTGCCACAGATTTCCAAAACTTAGACTACACAACCATATACAAATAACTCACGTCTGGAACTTTGGGTAGATGGTTTTGGGGGGTTACCGTACTCTCCCCTCTCTCTGTGTTTCTCTGCCCCTCTCAGGGTCCCCTCAATGGATAGAAGAAGGAATGATCCCCCTGGCTATGCTCCAACAACTCCATACTTCCACCAGTGAATGAAAAAAAAAGTTTTCCTCGTCACATTTTCCATGGAATACAGAGTGAGGCTGGATTTATTCGCCACAATCAATAGAATACAGCGCTCTCTTCCTCCCTCTCTCTCTCCCTCCCTCCATCCTTAGGAAACTCAAAAAAGATGCTAAAACAAGATGCTAAAACAAGGAACATAACTATAAAAGGACTTTGAAGAGAGAAAGTGAATGTGGGAAGAAAACAAATAGTTAGGCAGAGGCACACGAGGAGAAAAACAGATATTTTATAGAAGCCCTCTAAACCAAGACGCCACGGAAACAAATCACATTTGGAGTTGAGTGAGGCAAAAAAGTAGGGGAGGGAAAGAACAGAGGAGGAAGGAAGAGTTTAAAACAGTAAAGGACACCGTGAGGAAGAGAGACGGGAAGAGACAGAGCTATGAAACGCCTCACTGCTCTCTGTTAGTTTGGGTATATGAGACTTTACTAAATCTCCATCTTATAATAAGAGCTTTACTACAGTCCTCTACCGGCCCCCATCACAAGACCAGTAAGCTCTCCCTGCCGGCCTCTCTCATTCTCCCTCTCTGGCCTCATCACGTGAAGAGGCTCCTGCTTTCCCCACCCACACCAAGCAGGCACTGTGCCGAAACGCCACTCAGACCCCACGCCCCCCCCGCTCAGACCCCACGCCCCCCCACTCAGACCCCACGCCCCCCCACTCAGACCCCACGCCCCCCCACTCAGACCCCACGCCCCCCCCACTCAGACCCCACGCCCCCCCCACTCAGACCCCACGCCCCCCCCACTCAGACCCCACTCAGACCCCACGCCCCCCCACTCAGACCCCACTCAGACCCCACGCCCCCCCACTCAGACCCCACGCCCCCCCACTCAGACCCCACGCCCCCCCACTCAGACCCCACGCCCCCCCACTCAGACCCCACGCCCCCCCACTCAGACCCCACGCTCTCCATCTCGTCTGTCTGTTAACCCCCCCCCACTCCTCTCTCCCCCTCCCTTCTCCCCTCCTTTCCCCCACTCCCTCCTAGGGTGGTGGTATACCATCCAGCAGAGCACTGCTTTTCTTTAAACCCCCCATACTCCCCCTTTCTCCCTCCATCCCCCCTTCTCCCGCTTTCTCCCTCCACCCCCCCATCCCCCCTTTCTCCCTCCATCCCCCTTGTCTCTTTAAACTTCCATCACCTCCTCCCTTGTGTAGAGCCATAGAAACACCACCAGGCCTGAAGAACAGATTTAATTCACCACACAGAGAGAGAGAGACAGAGCGTGAGAGAGCTCACAGAGAAAAACAGTTCCCCACTTCAACAAAACCACACTGTGCTTCAGATGGCACTGACCTCAACACGGCACAATTAGCCCAATTCCACCATATGGGGCATAACATTAGATTAGAACTGCTGGGGCTGAACACAACATCACCACGGTGTCAGCAGTCTAAAACACAAGGGATCAAAAATATATTCATGGCGCTGGTCGTGTGAATGAGTGTGTGTGTGTGTGGTCGTGTGAATGAATGGGCCATCCTGGTCAATGAGGGGAGGAAAAAATGGCAGTTCCTGTCAACCCCGTCAGTCAGCAGTGAACTATCCCGTCAACCCTGTCAGTCAGCAGTGAACAATCCTGTCAACCACGTCAGTCAGCAGTGAACTATCCTGTCAACCCTGTCAGTCAGCAGTGAACTAGTTGTGCTGTCAACCCTGTCAGTCAGCAGTGAACTAGTTGTCCTGTCAACCCTGTCAGTCAGCAGTGAACTAGTTGTCCTGTCAACCCTGTCAGTCAGCAGTGAACTCCCCTTTCAACCCTGTCAGTCAGCAGTGAACTGTCCTGTCAACCCCGTCAGTCAGCAGTGAACTGTCCTGTCAACCCCGTCAGTCAGCAGTGAACTATCCTGTTATCAGCCTTCTTGCTAATAGGGCCACACCTCTCCCTCACGTCTCCCGCTTTTCCCCACCCCCAGAGAGAGTGCTCCTCTTGTGGAATGTACCAACATTCCAGGGCAGCATGCTCATACATCCACAGCCCCTCAACCCTCACAGTCGGTAGTGAACTTCACTGTCAACCCTGTCAGTAGTAAACTGTACTGACGGGGTTGACAGGAGTGTTTACTGCTGACTGATGGGGTTGACAGGAGTTTTTACTGCTGACTGATGGGGTTGAGGGGCTGTGGATGTATGAGCACGCTTCCCTGGAATGTTGGTACATTCCACAAGAGGGGCACTCTCTCTGGGGGTGGGGAAAAGTGGGAGACGTGAGGGAGAGGTGTGGCCCTATTAGCAAGAAGGCTGATAACTTTCAGGTAAAGCCACTCCCCACTCCCCACCTACCCAGTGCTTCCCAAGACCAGACAGAGTCTGGTCTCCATTGTAAATACAACCCATATTTATGTTTATTTATTTTAACTTGTGTGCTTTAACCATTTGTACATTGTTACAACACTGCATATATATAATATGACATTTGTAATGTCTTTATTGTTTTGAAACTTCTGTATGTGTAATGTTTACTGTTCATTTTTATTGTTTATTTGACTTTTGTATATTATCTACCTCACTTGCTTTGGCAATGTTAACACATGTTTCCCATGCCAATAAAGCCCCTTGAATTGAATTGAATTGAATTGAGAGGAACTGAAAAATGTAAATTGAATTAACAGGAAGAGAGAGACAGAGAAAGGACAGAGAGAGAGAGAAAGAAGGAGAGGGACAGAGAGAGACAGGGACAGAGAGAGACAGGGACAGAGTGTAATGGTGCCAAATAAAAGCAATGGGATGACATGGCAGGGGGGAGGGAGGGAGGGAGGGGGGGGGAAACACATATTACTGCTACAGGTCCCCCTCTTACAGTCTGGCTCCATAACCAGTGTCTCTCTACACAGTGCATTGGAGGCAACTGTAATCAGTGCATGTTTGGCCTGTTACTCCAGGTTACCGTGAATTAGCTAGGCTAGTACCCCGGCAATGTCAATCTGAAGGACAGAGAGACTACCATTCTCTCACGTCACCAGAGGCACCCCCTTTCTGTTCCAGCTTTATAAGTCAGTTATGCAGCCACTGAGTCCAGCCAAATGAAACAGCAACAGCCAGGTCTCACCCACCCCCCCAACAGCCAGGTCCCAAGCCCCCCCCCCCCTCCCCTCCAACAGCCAGGTCCCAAGCCCCCCTCTCCAACAGCCAGGTTCCACCCCCCCTCCAACAGCCAGGTCCCAAGGCCCCCCCCCAACAGCCAGGTCCCAAGCCTCCCCCCTCCAACAGCCAGGTCCCAAGCCCCCTTCTCCAACAGCCAGGTCCCAAGCCCCCTTCAACAGCCAGGTTCCACCCCCCCCTTCCAACAGCCAGGTCCCAAGCCCCCCTCTCCAACAGCCAGGTTCCACCCCCCCTCCAACAGCCAGGTCCCAAGGCCCCCCCCCAACAGCCAGGTCCCAAGGCCCCCCCCCAACAGCCAGGTCCCAAGCCCCCCCCCCTCCAACAGCCAGGTCCCAAGCCCCCTTCTCCAACAGCCAGGTCCCAAGCCCCCTTCAACAGCCAGGTTCCACCCCCCCCCTTCCAACAGCCAGGTCCCAGGTTCCACCTCCCCCTCCAACAGCCAGGTACCAAGCCCCCCCCCCCCCCCCCCAACAGCCAGGTACCACGTCCCCCCCACAGCCAGGTACCAAGTTCCCCCCACCAGTCTTTCACATTCCACAACCTTTACTATGTAATAGCATGTCTGAATTGTTGCTATAGGGCTCCCATAGAGGGGTATTGACAAGAGCAGACATGTCCTGGGGTGGTGTACTGTAGACACCATCACCTAGCAGAATGACAGACGGTTTCCTCTTTCTTCCTGGGCGGGGTTCACCACCATGGTTCCTGTTCACAGCTCTGTGTGCTCGGGGCACCCTCACAGACAGAGTTTAATTAGCCCTGGCATCGTAGCAAGGATGTTAGCACGTAGCTCCACACAGTCCCGAGCGGCAGGGTGACAGACAGACACGGTCCCGAGCGGCAGTGTGACAGACACAGTCCCGAGCGGCAGGGTGACAGACAGTCCCGAGCGGCAGGGTGACAGACAGTCCCGAGCGGCAGGGTGACAGACGCAGTCCCGAGCGGCAGGGTGACAGACGCAGTCCCGAGCGGCAGGGTGACAGACACAGTCCCGAGCGGCAGGGTGACAGACACAGTCCCGAGCGGCAGGGTGACAGACACAGTCCCGAGCGGCAGGGTGACAGACACAGTCCCGAGCGGCAGGGTGACAGACACAGTCCCGAGCGGCAGGGTGACAGACTCAGTCCCGAGCGGCAGGGTGACAGACACAGTCCCGAGCGGCAGGGTGACAGACTCAGTCCCGAGCGGCAGGGTGACAGACACAGTCCCGAGCGGCAGGGTGACAGACACAGTCCCGAGCGGCAGGGTGACAGACACAGTCCCGAGCGGCAGGGTGACAGACACAGTCCCGAGCGGCAGGGTGACAGACACAGTCCCGAGCGGCAGGGTGACAGACACAGTCCCGAGCGGCAGGGTGACAGACACAGTCCCGAGCGGCAGGGTGACAGACACAGTCCCGAGCGGCAGGGTGACAGACACAGTCCCGAGCGGCAGGGTGACAGACACAGTTCCGAGCGGCAGGGTGACAGACACAGTCCCGAGCAGCAGGGTGACAGACACAGTCCTGAGCTACAGCCGGGACTGGAAGTTAACTGGTGAGTGGTAGCAGTGCAGAACCCAATAAAGTTGAAAATCCTTAGTAGAGATGGATTGCATTTCTAGAGCAGAAAAAAGTGAAGAACATGTCTAGGAATTCATTTCCATCAGCAATAGAACTGCTTCTCTTCAGAGTTCTGCATTCTGAGGACCACTCGAGGCATCAATCCATTTCTGCCCCGAACAAATGGTTAAAACACTCTTGCTTTCTCTCTGGTGCTCCAGGTGTGAGAAGGGTTAACAGGAAAGCGAGGCATGTGTTCCCAATGACAGTGTTACGCTGTGTGAGGTCAGCGACCGATCCAAAAAAAGAAGAGAAGCTAAATGGAATGAGGAGGAAGGTATAAAACTGGGCAGGGTACAGGAAACCAACACCTTTTAATGGGATTCTCATCCTATTGTCCAGCTATGGAGAATATGACTTAGCAACTCTTTCCCTCCTCTGGATATCATTACTGTGATAGAGTTTAATTTAATTAAACTCTCTGTTAAGTATCTGTTGTGCTTTTGTATTAGCGTCGGCCATCGTCTGGCGAGCCCAGAACAGCTTGTTTAATTGATCTCCAGGTCATTGTGCATTATTAACAGAGGACACCCAATCCCCTCAGGGCCTGGTTCACAACGTAAAACCACCCAATCCCCTCAGGGCCTGGTTCACAACGTAAAACAACCCAATCCCCCCAGGGCCTGGTTCACAACGTAAAACAACCCAATCCCCTCAGGGCCTGGTTCACAACGTAAAACCACCCAATCCCCCCAGGGCCTGGTTCACAACGTAAAACCACCCAATCCCCTCAGGGCCTGGTTCACAACGTAAAACCACCCAATCCCCCCAGGGCCTGGTTCACAACGTAAAACCACCCAATCCCCTCAGGGCCTGGTTCACAACGTAAAACAACCCAATCCCCTCAGGGCCTGGTTCACAACGTAAAACCACCCAATCCCCTCAGGGCCTGGTTCACAACGTAAAACCACCCAATCCCCTCAGGGCCTGGTTCACAACGTAAAACCACCCAATCCCCTCAGGGCCTGGTTCACAATGTAAAACCACCCAATCCCCTCAGGGCCTGGTTCACAATGTAAAACCACCCAATCCCCTCAGGGCCTGGTTCACAACGTAAAACCACCCAATCCCCCCAGGGCCTGGTTCACAATGTAAAACCATGAGGATGTGCCTTGTGAGAGGGACTGAAACCTGAGCCTCCATCATACACACATACAGAGAGACAGACCGACCAGACGGGTACAAGGCTTAATAGAGGGAGAAAACATGTGGGGGGGCAGAGAGAGAGAGAGAAACTTTTCTTCATTACAGTAGAAAGAAAAATGCAGGACTCTACCACCTCATGCTACAAACTAACTATGTTAACCAACAGCTGAAGACACAGTCGGTCTGAATAAAGACCAACCAAAGTCCACAACCAAAGCCAGAACAAAGGTCACTTCAGGAAAGGAATTTCATTAGACAAATGTACTCAGCAGCCAAACCACAGACGTTCCTGAATTTACCTCAGCGATACAGAACACAAAACGGAGTTCTTCTCTGGTTGAGGTGCTTCCTGCTCCTGACTTACCCAGTTCAGATACGCGATTGATATGAACACTTTAGAATTACATAAGGGCATCATTTCAAAACCACACCGCGGTTCTGTTTTCCTCCATGGCAGAAACGTTGGCGATTACATGCACGTCACAGTCCGCAGGACTACTTCCAGTAGGAATAGAATGCCATTACATGAGTCTCATTTGGTTCCTACTGAGAAACCTCTCTCCAGCACTCGTTTTACTGGACCAGCCAGACAGGCCTAGCAGTGTGTGTGTGTGTGTGTGTGTGTGTGTGTGTGTGTGTGTGTGTGTGTGTGTGTGTAATCCGTGAGGTCATCAGTGACCGTTACAGAGGGTAGAGGAGGATCAAGGCCATCATACATATTCTACCACCGCGTGACACAGTAACGGCAGTTCATCTGACGGACAAGTGCTTTGTGTAACCTTGGAGGGCGTCCAGAATGACAACAGAAGGTTAAAACTCAAGCGTTTTACACTGGCTGGTTGAGTGACTACAGTAATGGGGGGGGGTGAAACTTACCACCACCACCCCCCCTTAACCAGAGTCCCTGTGGAGTCTCAATCACTAAGACCATCTGCTGAGGGAACAGGCTGCATTGGGGCCTTTCATCCCGTAGCTAAACACACACACACACACACACACTCCAAAATGCAGCTAGTGTGCGTGAACTTATACAGTAGCTTCCCGCTCCGCTTGTGGGAAAGAGCATAGAAGCAAGTTAAACTCTTCTCTCTCTCTACCCCAGTAGTCTAGAATTAAATGGTATATTGACCATATATCACAAACCCCCGAGGTGCCTTATTGCTATTAGAAACTGGTTACCAACGTAATTAGAGCAGGAAAAATAAATGTTTTGTCATACCCGTGGCATACGGTCTGATTTACCACAGCTGTCAGCCAATCAGCATTCAGGGCTAGAACCACCCAGTTTATAACAGTCCTTATGTGATTTCACCATATTTCAAAAATAACAAATAAAAACACAGAACAGTGTAAACCAAACCCATGTGTCCCGTAGAGTAGCATCAGCAGCCTCTATCTACACCAGCTTCAGGTCTCTTACCTGGGGCAGGGCGGTGTTAAGCTGCCTCTGCAGGGAGTCCCTCTCGTGGCTGACCTCGTGCAGTTTGCCCTGGGTCAGGCCTAGGTTCTCCTGGGTCTCCCTCAGCGTGTCCAGTAGCCGGTCGCGTTCCTCCAGCATGGAAACCATCAGAGATTCAAAGTGCCCCTCCGAGTCCGAATGCAGAGGCGAGCCAGACCCCCGCCGGCCACCCGAAGGCCCCTCCGACTCGCTGATGGTGGGCATCACCTCGCACATCATCTAGGATAGGAGGAGAGGGGTGGAGGGAGAGGGAGAGAGGGAGGGAGGAGGGAGGGGGGAGGGAGAGAGGGAGGGAGGAGGAGAGGGGTGGAGAGAGAGAGGGAGAGAGAGGGAGGGAGGAGAGGGGTGGAGAGAGAGAGAGAGAGAGGGAGGCGGAGAGGGGTGGAGAGAGAGAGGGAGAGAGGGAGGGAGGCGGAGAGGGGTGGAGAGAGAGAGGGAGAGAGGGAGGGAGGAGGAGAGGGGTGGAGAGGGAGAGAGGGAGGAGAGGGGTGGAGAGGGAGAGAGGAGGAGAGGGGTGGAGGGAGAGAGGCGGAGAGGGGTGGAGAGAGAGAGGGAGAGAGGGAGGGAGGCGGAGAGGGGTGGAGAGAGAGAGGGAGAGAGGGAGGCGGAGAGGGGTGGAGAGAGAGAGGGAGAGAGGGAGAGAGGAGGAGAGGGGTGGAGAGAGAGAGGGAGAGAGGAGGAGAGGGGTGGAGAGAGAGAGGGAGAACATGTCAGAGAAAGAAGTCGCCAACACTTACAAGGACAACGCCTCAGAGCTCAATAGCGTCTTGAGCTTTACATCAGAGTTGAATGACTTATCACACATCAGGATCAATAACAGCTTCACTAAGCGGCGCTCTCCATGGAAAAACGTTACGAACACTAAAACATGAAACCGCAAGGTGATCATAAACATACAACATTGTATTTTCTTCATACATGCTTGACTCTGAGGAAATCATTAAGTTCATTCACAACCGAGATCACAGAAAAATAGCCAGGGAGGACTGGACACAACAACCTGCCCGCCTCTGCCATGATGGGCCGCAAGACACTGGACCTCACACTTGTGTTAAGTTACAAGTGCTGACAGGTACTGACATTTCTGTGTGGTGCCATCTCTGGTGTTCTGTGTGACAGAGTGCTTGCAGAGATTCTATGAAGTTTGTCTGTAGCACACCCAAAATACACACGTACACAGCCCATCAACAGAAACACATAGCCCATCAACAGAAACACACACATACCCCCCCGGCTAGCGAACAAGATAAAGATCCGGGGCAACGTGACGACGGTACTCTCGCTATCTCCCCATCTGCACTCAATAAATCAGCACCTTGACCCAAGCCGTTGTCTGAAGGGGTAGTGGCAGGCACACATGGAGAGAACATTCACTTGCAGTGAGAAAACAGAACACAGTGGGGAAGGCCTCCACACACAATCAGGCCGTATATATTGCACTAACTGGGTACTGCAATGTGCTGATTTATGACTTAGTAATCAAACTACTTGGTAGGTCTGCTGTAAACCACTGTATTAAAACAAGAGGAGAACCCAGTCAGAGAACTCTTTTCTGCCACCTGTTTGTTAAGCACAATACCATTAATATAATAATAATGCATCTAATTATAATAAGAATGAATGCCATTTAACAGACGCCCGTATCCAAGCAACTTACAGTCACGCTGCATACAGTCATGCTAGCGGGAATTAAACTCACTATCCTGGCGTTGCAAGTGCCATTTTCTAACGACTGAGAAATGCCTTCTTCGTCACGGCCCTGGTCCGCAGAGAGAAATGGCTTCTTCATGAAATAAAATGCTATTGGTCACATCCACATATTTAGCAAGATGTTATTGAGGGTGTAGAGAAATGCTTGTGTTCCTAACTCCAATAGTGCAGTAGTATCTAACAATTAACAACAACACACACAAATCTAAAAAGTAAAAGAATGGAGTTAAGAAATATATATCATCATGTCCCTGGTCTGCAGAGAGTCAGTATACATCTCGTACACTAATAGTTGTATTAGTTCCCATCCTGACAGACACCTCGTTAAGTTTGCTGATGACACTGCCTTGATCAGCCTGTTGCATGATGACGAGGAACATCATGGCCCGGTCCTAAATGACTTTGCAGAGTGCTGTGACCAATCACACTTGGTCCTCAATACCAACAAGACCAAAGAGATGAGCATAGACTTCAGGAAGAGAACACTACCTACCTCTGCAACATCTATCAGAGGTCAGAACATAGAGATTGAGCAGGAAGATACACACCTGGCTGTCCTGTTGGATAATAAGCTTCCGTGGAGTAAATGTACAGACCTGATCTACAAAAAGAGTCAACAGAGACTGTACTTTCTCAAAAAAGCTGGGATCTTTTAATGTTAATTGTACTATACTGACTCTGTTTAACAAATCTTTCAGTGAGAGTATTTTAACTTTTTGTATTGTTTGTTGGTTTGGCAATGCCACTGTCAGCCAGAGAAATATGCTGAGAATGATTATCACCACAGCAAGCAAGGTACTTGGGAGTCAAACATACGGGCCTGGATGAGATCTTTAAGGTCAGGGCCCTCCGCAAGGCCCACAAAATCATTTTAGACCCAAGCCACCCCCTGTACCCGGACTTTGAACTACTCCCCTCTGGGCGCAGGTATAGGGCACCCCTCAGCAGGAAAAACACAACCAGAGAATTATTTGTGCCAGGTGTGATATCCCCCCTAAATAGCTTGGACTAATGTTCCGATAGACCCAGTAAGGCCAGCAGGCTAATGTTCCTATAGACCCAGTAAGGCCAGCAGGCTAATGTTCCTATTGACCCAGTAAGGCCAGCAGGATAATGTTCCTATAGACCCAGTAAGGCCAGCGGGCTAATGTTCCTATAGACCCAGTAAGGCCAGCAGGCTAATGTTCCTATAGACCCAGTAAGGCCAGCAGGCTAATGTTCCTATTGACCCAGTAAGGACAGAAGGCTAATGTTCCTATTGACCCAGTAAGGCCAGCAGGCTAATGTTCCTATAGACCCAGTAAGGCCAGCAGGCTAATGTTCCTATTGACCCAGTAAGGCCAGCAGGCTAATGTTCCTATAGACCCAGTAAGGCCAGCAGGCTAATGTTCCTATAGACCCAGTAAGGTCAGCAGGCTAATGTTCCTATCCACCCAGTAAGGCCAGCAGGCTAATGTTCCTATCCACCCAGTAAGGTCAGCAGGCTAATGTTCCTATCCACCCAGTAAGGAGAGCAGGCTAATGTTCCCATTGACCCAGTAAGGTCAGCAGGCTAATGTTCCTATAGACCCAGTAAGGTCAGCAGGCTAATGTTCCTATAGACCCAGTAAGGCCAGCAGGCTAATGTTCCTATAGACCCAGTAAGGTCAGCAGGCTAATGTTCCTATAGACCCAGTAAGGCCAGCAGGCGAATGTTCCTATAGACCCAGTAAGGTCAGCAGGCGAATGTTCCTATAGACCCAGTAAGGTCAGCAGGCTAATGTTCCTATAGACCCAGTAAGGTCAGCAGGCTAATGTTCCTATCCACCCAGTAAGGCCAGCAGGCGAATGTTCCTATAGACCCAGTAAGGTCAGCAGGCGAATGTTCCTATAGACCCAGTAAGGTAAGCAGGCTAATGTTCCTATAGACCCAGTAAGGTCAGCAGGCTAATGTTCCTATCCACTCAGTAAGGCCAGCAGGCTAATGTTCCTATCCACCCAGTAAGGTCAGCAGGCTAATGTTCCTATCCACCCAGTAAGGTCAGCAAGCTAATGTTCCTATCCACCCAGTAAGGTCAGCAGGCTAATGTTCCTATCCACCCAGTAAGGTCAGCAGGCTAATGTTCCTATCCACCCAGTAAGGCCAGCAGGCTAATGTTCCTATCCACCCAGTAGGGTCAGCAGGCTAATGTTCCTATCCACCCAGTAAGGCCAGCTGGCTGGTCTCTTTTTATTGCAATGTAACTGTTATGAAAGATGTATTGTCAATTTGTTTTGTATTTAAACACCATTTTAAACGTGTACATGACACTGCAACAAAATATCCCCATCGGGACAATAAAGTCAGTAAAGAGTAATGGCTTCTTCACAATGACCCTGGTCTGCAGAGTCAGTAGACTGAATAATGGCTTCTTCATCAGGACCCTGGTCTGCAGAGTCACGATACTGAATAATGGCTTCTTCATCAGGACCCTGGTCTGCAGAGTCAGTAGACTGAATAATGGCTTCTTCATCAGGACCCTGGTCTGCAGAGTCAGTAGACTGAATAATGGCTTCTTCATCAGGACCCTGGTCTGCAGAGTCAGTAGACTGAATAATGGCTTCTTCATCAGGACCCTGGTCTGCAGAGTCAGTAGACTGAATAATGGCTTCTTCATCAGGACCCTGGTCTACAGAGTCAGTAGACTGAATAATGACTTCTTCATCAGGACCCTGGTCTGCAGAGTCAGTAGACTGAATAATGGCTTCTTCATCAGGACCCTGGTCTGCAGAGTCAGTAGACTGAATAATGGCTTCTTCATCAGGACCCTGGTCTGCAGAGTCAGTAGACTGAATAATGGCTTCTTCATCAGGACCCTGGTCTGCAGAGTCACTATACTGAATAATGGCTTCTTCATCAGGACCCTGGTCTGCAGAGTCAGTAGACTGAATAATGGCTTCTTCATCAGGACCCTGGTCTGCAGAGTCAGTAGACTGAATAATGGCTTCTTCATCAGGACCCTGGTCTGCAGAGTCAGTAGACTGAATAATGGCTTCTTCATCAGGACCCTGGTCTGCAGAGTCAGTAGACTGAATAATGGCTTCTTCATCAGGACCCTGGTCTACAGAGTCAGTAGACTGAATAATGGCTTCTTCATCAGGACCCTGGTCTGCAGAGTCAGTAGACTGAATAATGGCTTCTTCATCAGGACCCTGGTCTGCAGAGTCAGTAGACTGAATAATGGCTTCTTCATCAGGACCCTGGTCTGCAGAGTCAGTAGACTGAATAATGGCTTCTTCATCAGGACCCTGGTCTGCAGAGTCAGTAGACTGAATAATGGCTTCTTCATCAGGACCCTGGACTGCAGAGTCAGTATACTGAATAATGGCTTCTTCATCAGGACCCTGGTCTGCAGAGTCAGTAGACTGAATAATGGCTTCTTCATCAGGACCCTGGTCTGCAGAGTCACGATACTGAATAATGGCTTCTTCATCAGGACCCTGGTCTGCAGAGTCAGTAGACTGAATAATGGCTTCTTCATCAGGACCCTGGTCTGCAGAGTCAGTAGACTGAATAATGGCTTCTTCATCAGGACCCTGGTCTGCAGAGAGTCATTAGACTGAATAATGGCTTCTTCATCAGGACCCTGGTCTGCAGAGTCAGTAGACTGAATAATGGCTTCTTCATCAGGACCCTGGTCTGCAGAGTCAGTATACTGAATAATGGCTTCTTCATCAGGACCCTGGTCTGCAGAGTCAGTATACTGAATAATGGCTTCTTCATCAGGACCCTGGTCTGCAGAGTCAGTATACTGAGAAATAGCTTCTTCACAATGGCACTGGTCTGCAAGGTGTCTGTATACACTGCTAGAACATGTTATAAGGAGGGGGTCCTTTATGCTTTCCAAGGGCCAATTCCTAACTGGAGATTTGTGCTTGAGGTTTGCACCAAACGCCTGTGGTGCATCAGATGATGAAGCCAGACCACTGAGTGCCCTTCCATTGACCAGACACTAAGAAAACCAATGTACACAAACACATGTAGACCTAGCCTACACTCACAATCACTCTGGATGTGTGTGTACAGTAATATGGTTTTCCATTGTTAATGGGCAGGCATAAGATGTTGGGGATGCAGGCTTGACTGAGTGGTTGACTTCATCCACTGGCTCCACAACAGAGGGATCAACACTGGCAATTAGGCCCTGTAGATGGGCCTCCAGAGCGGAAAGCCCAGAATCATGTGAGCTACATTTTTAAAAAACCAAAAAGGAACTGCAGCTAATGAATTGGAACGAAGTGCATTTTGATCTGGGTGGCCGGGGAGGACTAGGGCTTTCCCTTCTTCTTCCACGGCCTTCAATGCCAAAGGCACTTGCTTTCAGAAGCCACTGTGTTCAGTTCAGGGACCTGAGCCAGTGGCACTGTACCTTTAGGAGCTTGTTTAAAAAGCAGGCCCGTCATTGGCCCGTCAACCATCCAAATCCCCCACATATCTAGGTGATAAATATTAATATTTTGGCTGCTGACAAATGTAACCTAATTTTCACCTCAGCAAATGGACAGCAGCTATCCAATAACAAGGTCAAACCAACAAAACAATGGAGTTTATGAGGGGGAGGGGCCCTACTGAAGAGCACGAGACAGAATGACAGATGGTAGACATACTCTGTAGTGGAACTACCTCAATGTAGAAAACAACAACTGCACGATCTGCGTCCATCATGACAGTAGGCTTCAAAGTATGGCAGTTCAGTT
The DNA here is from genome assembly GCF_045679555.1 of Salvelinus alpinus. Classification (NCBI taxonomy): domain Eukaryota; kingdom Metazoa; phylum Chordata; class Actinopteri; order Salmoniformes; family Salmonidae; genus Salvelinus; species Salvelinus alpinus. Next base: position 11,695,795 of record NC_092090.1, on the reverse strand, counting down.
GTAGACATCACAATGCAGTGAGTTGGGAGGGGTACACCTACATCACCAAGTGGCGTTACATAAGGCTGAAGTCCCTATGCACATCCATTGAACAAAACGTACACCGAGTTCGAACTGGATGGGCTGCTAACATACACCGTAAACAAGGCTGCTACAAGTAGGCTGAAGTCCGAAGAGCGAGACAAGAGGGTCAAAGTCCGGTAACATTAATGTGTAAACCATAACACCAAGGTCACGGGGAAAGCGTAACGCTAATACTTTCGGTCTGGAATGTGACTGTTTTTGATAAACAAACTAACGTCAGCTGCCAAGGCGCGTTGTGTTGGTACTGTAGGTCTAGTGTAGAACAGTCTTTCAAACTCAAGGCTGGAGGCATAAAATATGAGTACGGACACCTAGATAACCAGATCAATCAATTGGCAGTTATCGAAAATGACTACGTAGAACTTAAGTTAAATAATTTAAGTAAGTTACTGCCAAATGCACTCCTTTCCAGAGCTGTGAACCAAATGTCCATAACGCATGACATATGCCTGGTAGAAAGTTAGTAAAACTGGTACAATAAAAGGTTATACATTGTTGCAAATAGATCAATGGTTAGCTAACGTTACCTTTGCAAAGTAGGCGAAATTCCTTTGTGATGTCCACTTTTCTTTTTATGTTGCCGAGCTTTCTTCAACTTAATTTCTAGCCAGTTCGTCCAACTAATGCAACGGTACAATTGTATGAATAATCCAAGCCATTCAAAACATTAAATCCATTGAAATGTTGACAACCATCCAGACTGAAAGGTCCCCGACGGCGAACAAAAAAGATATTTCCAAAGGCCGCACTGCCAGACCCACATCAGATGGCAATACTCCAACTCTAGCTAGCTATTTCGCTAACGGTAGTTACTTCTGCATTGCACAAGATAAAAGTGAGTGAAACTGATTATTAGTATTTGCACATATACTATACACGCAATTATTAACTCATCCTAACATTTGTATACTTTGTTCAAGAAAAAAAAGTGTCGTTAGCCAGCTAGGCAACACTCCTTACAAGGAACAAAAGTGGAAACAGATGTAGCTAGATAGCTAACTAACCTTAGCAATCAAATGGCCAGAGCTAGCTAGGCACTATAGCCGGTTACGATAGCTCATTAGACTGCAACTAAAAAGTGAAATGTTACTGTCCAGGACAATACCAGGCAACGCATATAAAGTGTTTATAATCCAACTTCAAGGGTCAAATGAAAAAATTAAGACGAAGTCAAAAGAAAACTAAAATATCCAAAGCACATTTTCTCTGGTGTATTTTCTTTTGCCAGCTAACGTTAGCTTAGCTTCCCGTCGACGAGCCGCGTCACCACATCACAGCCTGGCAAAAACTGTGAGATCCAAGAGAGGAGATCGCGGAAACTTTAAAATCCTTGGATTGGGCTCAAAACACACTTAAAAAACATGTATCCACGACCAATTTGTCCATGGGTTACCAACGTATCAAATAAACCAGGTTTCCGTCCGAATGCAAGCTTTTAATCCAGTTTTCTTTGGTAGTCCAGCTCGACAGGAGCCGTCCCTCTCCCGGTCGGCACAGGAGTCACTTCTTGTTGTCTATCGTTTCCTGCTCTCCTGTGCGTCCGTACGCTGGTGACGTTGGAACAGTGGAAAGCACGTCGCTAGGGCAGGCTACCGTCGGTGACCAAGGTTGTGGCTCATTCAGTCTGACGTTAGATTTACAGTATATTATCTTTGAGTGTGTTTTAGGTCATTGTGATTAGCCTATGTGTGGTGGAATAATGGCAGCATTTTCCCTCTTGTCACTTGATTTTTTAAAACATTTATAATGGAAGAGATTTAGTTATGATAGATGCATTTATCTTTGAAAAATCCAACACACGCACACACACACGCACACACACACACACAGACACACGCACACACACGGCATTCCAGAGACACTCCACAGGGTGTCTTAATTAAAGTAATTATGCTCTCCATGTACACTATGAGACAGATATTGCCAATTTCAAAGTGAATACTTTAAATGTTTATTATCCTCAGCGTCCGGTCTGACCTGAATAATTGATGTCTTCTGGGAATTCCTAGTCAATCAAGTGAGCAGACGTTTTGCTTCAGGGACCTGCGATATTGCCAGTAATCAGTCAACATAATCATCCTGAGCTCCAACATCAGGGAAAAAGCGAGAGAGAGAAAATGTGAGGGTGGGTTTTGCTTAAATTAGTTATGGTGCCTCAGGATGGTTCTGTTAGACTACAGGATGGTTCTGTTAGACTACAGGATGGTCCTGTTAGACTACAGGATGGTCCTGTTAGACTACAGGATGGTTCTGTTAGACTACAGGATGGTTCTGTTAGACTACAGGATGGTTCTGTTAGACTACAGGATGGTTCTGTTAGACTACAGGATGGTTCTGTTAGACTACAGGATGGTCCTGTTAGACTACAGGATGGTTCTGTTAGACTACAGGATGGTTCTGTTAGACTACAGGATGGTCCTGTTAGACTACAGGATGGTTCTGTTAGACTACAGGATGGTTCTGTTAGACTACAGGATGGTTCTGTTAGACTACAGGATGGTTCTGTTAGACTACAGGATGGTCCTGTTAGACTACAGGATGGTTCTGTTAGACTACAGGATGGTTCTGTTAGACTACAGGATGGTTCTGTTAGACTACAGGATGGTTCTGTTAGACTACAGGATGGTCCTGTTAGACTACAGGATGGTTCTGTTAGACTACAGGATGGTCCTGTTAGACTACAGGATGGTCCTGTTAGACTACAGGATGGTTCTGTTAGACTATAGGATGGTTCTGTTAGACTACAGGATGGTTCTGTTAGACTACAGGATGGTTCTGTTAGACTACAGGATGGTCCTGTTAGACTACAGGATGGTCCTGTTAGACTACAGGATGGTTCTGTTAGACTACAGCAGTAGGATGGTTCTGTTAGACTACAGGATGGTCCTGTTAGACTACAGGATGGTCCTGTTAGACTACAGGATGGTTCTGTTAGACTACAGGATGGTTCTGTTAGACTACAGGATGGTTCTGTTAGACTACAGGATGGTCCTGTTAGACTACAGGATGGTTCTGTTAGACTACAGGATGGTCCTGTTAGACTACAGGATGGTTCTGTTAGACTACAGGATGGTTCTGTTAGACTACAGGATGGTCCTGATAGACTACAATATGGTTCTGTTAGACTATAGGATGGTTCTGTTAGACTACAGGATGGTCCTGTTAGACTATAGGATGGTTCTGTTAGACTACAGGATGGTTCTGTTAGACTACAGGATGGTCCTGTTAGACTACAGGATGGTCCTGTTAGACTACAGGATGGTTCTGTTAGACTACAGGATGGTCCTGTTAGACTACAGGATGGTTCTGTTAGACTACAGGATGGTTCTGTTAGACTACAGGATGGTTCTGTTAGACTACAGGATGGTCCTGTTAGACTATAGGATGGTCCTGTTAGACTACAGGATGGTTCTGTTAGAATACAGGATGGTCCTGTTAGACTACAGGATAGTTCTGTTAGACTACAGGATGGTCCTGTTAGACTACAGGATGGTCCTGTTAGACTACAGGATGGTTCTGTTAGACTACAGGATGGTTCTGTTAGACTACAGGATGGTCCTGTTAGACTACAGGATGGTTCTGTTAGACTACAGGATGGTTCTGTTAGACTACAGGATGGTCCTGTTAGACTACAGGATGGTCCTGTTAGACTACAGGATGGTTCTGTTAGACTACAGGATGGTTCTGTTAGACTACAGGATGGTCCTGTTAGACTACAGGATGGTCCTGTTAGACTACAGGATGGTTCTGTTAGACTACAGGATGGTCCTGTTAGACTACAGGATGGTTCTGTTAGACTACAGGATGGTTCTGTTAGACTATAGGATGGTTCTGTTAGACTACAGGATGGTTCTGTTAGACTATAGGATGGTTCTGTTAGACTACAGGATGGTCCTGTTAGACTACAGGATGGTTCTGTTAGACTACAGGATGGTCCTCTTAGACTACAGGATGGTTCTGTTAGACTACAGGATGGTCCTGTTAGACTACAGGATGGTTCTGTTAGACTACAGGATGGTCCTGTTAGACTACAGGATGGTCCTGTTAGACTACAGGATGGTTCTGTTAGACTACAGGATGGTCCTGTTAGACTACAGGATGGTCCTGTTAGACTACAGGATGGTCCTGTTAGACTACAGGATGGTTCTGTTAGACTACAGGATGGTTCTGTTAGACTACAGGATGGTTCTGTTAGACTACAGGATAGTCCTGTTAGACTACAGGATGGTTCTGTTAGACTACAGGATGGTTCTGTTAGACTACAGGATGGTCCTGTTAGACTACAGGATGGTTCTGTTAGACTACAGGATGGCCCTGTTAGACTATAGGATGGTTCTGTTAGACTACAGGATGGTCCTGTTAGACTACAGGATGGTCCTGTTAGAATACAGGATGGTTCTGTTAGACTACAGGATGGTTCTGTTAGACTACAGGATGGTCCTGTTAGACTACAGGATGGTTCTGTTAGACTATAGGATGGTTCTGTTAGACTACAATATGGTTCTGTTAGACTATAGGATGGTTCTGTTAGACTACAGGATGGTCCTGTTAGACTACAGGATGGTTCTGTTAGACTACAGGATGGTTCTGTTAGACTACAGGATGGTTCTGTTAGACTACAGGATGGTTCTGTTAGACTACAGGATGGTCCTGTTAGACTACAGGATGGTTCTGTTAGACTACAGGATGGTCCTGTTAGACTACAGGATGGTTCTGTTAGACTACAGGATGGTTCTGTTAGACTACAGCAGTAGGATGGTCCTGTTAGACTACGGGATGGTTCTGTTAGACTACAGGATGGTCCTGTTAGACTACAGGATGGTTCTGTTAGACTACAGGATGGTCCTGTTAGACTACAGCAGTAGGATGGTCCTGTTAGACTACAGGATGGTTCTGTTAGACTACAGGATGGTTCTGTTAGACTACAGGATGGTTCTGTTAGACTACAGGATGGTCCTGTTAGACTACAGGATGGTCCTGTTAGACTACAGGATGGTCCTGTTAGACTACAGGATGGTCCTGTTACACTACGGGATGGTTCTGTTAGACTACAGGATGGTCCTGTTAGACTATAGGATGGTCCTGTTAGACTACAGGATGGTTCTGTTAGACTACAGGATGGTTCTGTTAGACTACAGGATGGTCCTGTTAGACTACAGGATGGTCCTGTTAGACTACAGGATGGTTCTGTTAGACTACAGGATGGTCCTGTTAGACTACAGGATGGTTCTGTTAGACTACAGGATGGTTCTGTTAGACTACAGGATGGTTCTGTTAGACTACAGGATGGTCCTGTTAGACTACAGGATGGTCCTGTTAGACTACAGGATGGTTCTGTTAGACTACAGGATGGTCCTGTTAGACTACAGGATGGTTCTGTTAGACTACAGGATGGTTCTGTTAGACTACAGGATGGTTCTGTTAGACTACAGGATGGTTCTGTTAGACTACAGGATGGTTCTGTTAGACTACAGGATGGTCCTGTTAGACTACAGGATGGTTCTGTTAGACTACAGGATGGTTCTGTTAGACTACAGGATGGTTCTGTTAGACTACAGGATGGTTCTGTTAGACTACAGGATGGTCCTGTTAGACTACAGGATGGTCCTGTTAGACTACAGGATGGTTCTGTTAGACTACAGGATGGTTCTGTTAGACTACAGGATGGTTCTGTTAGACTACAGGATGGTTCTGTTAGACTACAGGATGGTCCTGTTAGACTACAGGATGGTTCTGTTAGACTACAGCAGTAGTTATGAGACCCAACCCCTTCTTATAATGTTGGTATTGGGGGATGATTGGTTTGCTAAACAGACAGTCACACTCTTATGACATAGCAGGGTGTTGTGGAACTACAAAATGACATCAGATCTGCTTCCTTTTTTATTTTTATTTTTATTTATTTCACCTTTATTTAACCAGGTAGGCTAGTTGAGAACAAGTTCTCATTTGCAACTGCGACCTGGCCAAGATAAAGCATAGCAGTGTGAACAGACAACACAGAGTTACACATGGAGTAAACAATAAACAAGTCAATAACATGGTAGAAAAAAAGAGAATCTATATACAATGTGTGCAAAAGGCATGAGGTAGGCAATAAATCGAATAATTACAATTTAGCAGATTAACACTGGAGTGATAAATCATCAGATGATCATGTGCAAGAAGAGATACTGGTGTGCAAAAGAGCAGAAAAGTAAATAAATAAAAGCAGTATGGGGGGTGAGGTAGGTAAATTGGGTGGGTAGTTTACAGATGGACTATGTACAGCTGCAGCGATCGGTTAGCTGCTCGGATAGCAGATTTTTAAAGTTGTTGAGGGAGATAAAAGTCTCCAACTTCAGAGATTTTTGCAATTCGTTCCAGTCGCAGGCAGCAGAGAACTGGAAGGAAAAGCGTCCAAATGAGGTTTTAGCTTTAGGGATGATCAGTGAGATACACCTGCTGGAGCGCGTGCTGCGGGTGGGTGTAGCCATCGTGACCAGTGAACTGAGATAAGGCGGCACTTTACCTAGCATAGCCTTGTAGATGACTTGGAGCCAGTGGGTCTGACGACGAACATGTAGCGAGGGCCAGCCGACTAGGGCATACAGGTCGCAGTGGTGGGTCGTATAAGGTGCTTTAGTAACAAAACGAATGGCACTGTGATAAACTGCATCCAGTTTGCTGAGTAGAGTGTTGGAAGCTATTTTGTAGATGACATCGCCGAAGTCGAGGATCGGTAGGATAGTCAGTTTTACTAGGGTAAGTTTGGCGGCGTGAGTGAAGGAGGCTTTGTTGCGGAATAGAAAGCCGATTCTTGATTTGATTTTGGATTGGAGATGTTTGATATGAGTCTGGAAGGAGAGTTTGCAGTCTAGCCAGACACCTAGGTACTTATAGATGTCCACATATTCTAGGTCGGAACCGTCCAGGGTGGTGATGCTAGTCGGGCGTGCGGGTGCAGGCAGCGAACGGTTGAAAAGCATGCATTTGGTTTTACTAGCGTTTAAGAGCAGTTGGAGGCCACGGAAGGAGTGTTGTATGGCATTGAAGCTCGTTTGGAGGTTAGATAGCACAGTGTCCAAGGAAGGGCCGGAAGTATATAGAATGGTGTCGTCTGCGTAGAGGTGGATCAGGGAATCGCCCGCAGCAAGAGCAACATCATTGATGTATACAGAGAAAAGAGTCGGCCCGAGAATTGAACCCTGTGGTACCCCCATAGAGACTGCCAGAGGACCGGACAACATGCCCTCCGATTTGACACACTGAACTCTGTCTGCAAAGTAGTTGGTGAACCAGGCAAGGCAGTCATTAGAAAAACCGAGGCTACTGAGTCTGCCGATAAGAATATGGTGATTGACAGAGTCGAAAGCCTTGGCCAGGTCGATGAAGACGGCTGCACAGTAATGTCTTTTATCGATGGCGGTTATGATGTCGTTTAGTACCTTGAGCGTGGCTGAGGTGCACCCGTGACCGGCTCGGAAACCGGATTGCACAGCGGAGAAGGTGCGGTGGGATTCGAGATGGTCAGTGATCTGTTTGTTGACTTGGCTTTCGAAGACCTTAGATAGGCAGGGCAGGATGGATATAGGTCTGTAACAGTTTGGGTCCAGGGTGTCTCCCCCTTTGAAGAGGGGGATGACCGCGGCAGCTTTCCAATCCTTGGGGATCTCAGATGATACGAAGGAGAGGTTGAACAGGCTGGTAATAGGGGGTGCGACAATGGCGGCGGACAGTTTCAGAAATAGGGGGTCCAGATTGTCAAGCCCAGCTGATTTGTATGGGTCCAGGTTTTCCAGCTCTTTCAGAACATCTGCTATCTGGATTTGGGTAAAGGAGAAGCTGGGGAGGCTTGGGCGAGTAGCAGCGGGGGGGGCGGGGCTGTTGGCCAAGGTTGGAGTCGCCAGGAGGAAGGCATGGCCAGCCATTGAGAAATGCTTGTTGAAGTCTTCGATTATCACGGATTTATCGGTGGTGACCGTGTTACCTAGCCTCAGTGCAGTGGGCAGCTGGGAGGAGGTGCTCTTGTTCTCCATGGACTTTACAGTATCCCAGAACTTTTTGGAGTTAGAGCTACAGGATGCGAATTTCTGCTTGAAAAAGCTGGCCTTTGCTTTCCTGACTGACTGCGTGTATTGGTTCCTGACTTCCCTGAACAGTTGCATATCGCGGGGGCTCTTCGATGCTATTGCAGTTCGCCACAGGATGTTTTTGTGCTGGTCGAGGGCAGTCAGGTCTGGAGTGAACCAAGGGCTATATCTGTTCTTGGTTCTGCATTTTTTGAACGGAGCATGCTTGTCTAATATGGTGAGGAAGTAACATTTAAAGAATGACCAGGCATCCTCAACTGACGGGATGAGGTCAATATCCTTCCAGGGTACCCGGGCCAGGTCGATTAGAAAGGCCTGCTCGCAGAAGTGTTTTAGGGAGCGTTTGACAGTGATGAGGGGTGGTCGTTTGACCGCGGACCCGTGGCGGATACAGGCAATGAGGCAGTGATCGCTGAGATCTTGATTGAAGACAGCAGAGGTGTATTTGGAGGGCAGGTTGGTCAGGATAATGTCTATCAGGGTGCCCATGTTTACGGATTTAGGGTTGTACCTGGTGGGTTCCTTGATGATTTGTGTGAGATTGAGGGCATCAAGCTTGGATTGTAGGACTGCCGGGGTGTTAAGCATATCCCAGTTTAGGTCACCTAACAGAACAAACTCTGAAGCTAGATGGGGAGCGATCAATTCACAGATGGTGTCCAGGGCACAGCTGGGAGCTGAGGGGGGTCGGTAGCAGGCGGCAACAGTGAGAGACTTATTTCTGGAGAGATTAATTTTTAAAATTAGAAGTTCGAACTGTTTGGGCATAGACCTGGAAAGTATGACAGAACTTTGCAGGCTATCTCTGCAGTTCATCCTTGTTCATCCATCATGCTTCTTCATGCTTCAGTCTTATCAAACCCTCTCCCCTTCTACCCATCTACCCCTCTACCCATCTCCCCTCTCTCCCTCTACCCATCTCCCCTCTACCCATCTCCCCTCTACCCATCTCCCCTCTCTCCCTCTACCCATCTCCCCTCTACCCATCTCCCCTCTACCCATCTCCCCTCTCTCCCTCTACCCATCTCCCCTCTACCCATCTCCCCTCTCTCCCTCTACCCATCTCCCCTCTACCCATCTCCCCTCTACCCATCTCCCTCTACCCATCTCCCCCTCTCTCCTTCTACCCATCTCCCCTCTCCCCTTCTACCCATCTACCCCTCTACCCATCTCCCCTCTACCCATCTCCCTCTACCCATCTCCCCCTCTCCCCTTCTACCCATCTCCCCTCTCCCCATCTCCCCTCTCCCCTCTACCTATCTCCCCCTCTACCCATCTCTCCCTCTACCCATCTACACATCTCTCCCTCTACCCATCTACCCCTCTACCCATCTTTCCCTCTACCCATCTCTCCCTCTACCCATCTACCCCTCTACCCTTCTCCCCTCTACCCCTCTGCCCATCTCCCCCTCTCTCCCTCTACCCAATCACCCCCTAGCCATCTCCCCATCTCCCCTCTCTCCCTCTACCCATCTCCCTCTACCCATCTCCCCTCTCTCCCTCTACCCATCTCCCCTCTCTCCCTCTCCCCATCTCCCCTCTACCCATCTCCCTCTACCCATCTCCCCCTCTCCCCCTTCTCCCCATCTCCCCCTCTCCCCCTTCTACCCATCTCCCCCACTACCCATCTCCCCTCTACCCATCTCCCCCTCTCCCCTGTTTCCCCTCTCGTGTTTCACATAGACCTACACTCCAACCCAACCCCACCCCTGTCTGCCAGTCAGCCAACCCCAGGACAGCCGTGCGTTTCCGTAACTCTTGACCTGTGAGCTTTACCCTGTCCCTTCCTGCCCATTTCAACACATTAAAAATAGATGGCCACCAATGACCACCACTTCCTCCCCAAGCTCTGACAGCTGACACACCCTACAGGAATGTGCCATGATCATGGCATGGCCGCCCAACTACTGTACAGTTGAAGTCGGAAGTTTACATACTGTGGCGTACAGCAGGTCAGCCACCAGGGGGAGACTCGTCGAGGCCTGGTGACAGACGGTATACATCACGAGGCGATGGCTCCATCTGCTGCACGTGCCAGGTCTCGACGGGAGGAATGGGCCAAAATTCACCCAACTTGTTGTGGGAAGCTCGTGGATGGCTACCCAAAACGTTTGGCCCAAGTTAAACAATTTACAGTCAATGTTACCAAATACTAATTGAGTGTATGTAAACTTCTGACCCACTGGGAATGTAATGAAAGAAACAAAAGGTGAAATAAATCATTCTCTGTACAATTATTCTGACATTTCACATGCTTAAAATAAAGTGCTGATCCTCACTGACCAAAGACAGGGAATTTTCACTAGGATTAAATGTCAGGAATTGTGAAAAACTGAGTTTAAATGTATTTGGCTCAGGTATATGTAAACTTCCGACTTCAACTGCAGATTGCTGTGGACCAACTGTAAACAAGGCCATAAACTGTGCATTTGTGTGTGTGTGTGTGTGTGTGTGTGTGTGTGTGTGTGTGTGTGTGTGTGTGTGTGTGTGTGTGTGTGTGTGTGTGTGTGTGTGTGTGTGTGTGTGTGTGTGTGTGTGTGTGTGACTGCTACAAGTAAACCTAAAGCCTGTGAAGAAGAGATCACCCTGGCCTCCAGGCATCGCTGTGGGAAGTACTGGTGCTGAAGGTGCTGCAGCGCTCCCTGGTGGTGAGATGGTAAAACTGCAAAGACTTGTGTTGCAACAAGGGATGGTTGATGATGATGATGATGGTCTGTCAGTGAGTGGATTATCACTGGCTCCATTATGAAGTACTTCATTTATCTGCAACAAAAACGTATGTTACAAATATACTGTAACTATGGCAAACTAGACAAGACATGCCATTATGCTTGAGTTTAATACTACATACTACAATAGATACTGTTAGTCTGGGTGATAATAGTCCTGGATTTAACTCATATTTGACCACAGGAGGGTGTTGTAAATCAACATACTTATACTACAGTACTTGGGTCATTCTTGGGCTGCGGTAATATTTGAAGATTATATATATAATTGTTTTACTAGAATAAATTCATTTTCTGAACAGCCCACAACATTAAGTACATATTAAACCTTCAAGGAAACATATTCTCCCACCTCAGGCATTAAAACTCTTTTTATTATTGTCCATTTTTGTCTGATATGGACACCATTTATCTTCAACCCCGTCACAGACAATATGGAAGTTGTCTGAATATGATTATAAAAGATATTTGTTATAAAAATATACATTTACCTAATGCTCATGTGTCCCCCAAACCAATTCAATTATTATAAATATAAAATGTAAAATCTCTGAATGTTGCTTTATTAAACCCTGAGATAGAAACATTATGTGTCAGCGGGTTCATCATTTAAATTAAAAACAAGTTTCAATTCATCATTTTAACATAAATCTAATCTTCTTGGATTTGTCCTTAACATTTCAGTCTGAGCTCAGAAAACATGAAATTCATATTTATTCATCTTTGCAATGTTATTTAACAAATATTGTCATTTGACGGGGTTGAGACTAGCGCGACAGGGTTGAATACTGTTGATACGGGGTTGAAGAGACATCAGTTTCCATATAAAATAGTTTAGTTTACTATCAAAATCCCTCCAAGATTTACCCCAAAACATTACATTTCATTGTATGTAACCATGTAATAAGGACATGAGATATATTTAGAATAATCTGGGTTTTATGAACCAAACTGCAGTAAATATGGAAACAAATAAAAACACATCAGGCATCAGGGTAGTTAATAACATTCAACAGGTTTCATCAGAAAAGTTCAGCGTGTCATCAAACTGTAGGAACATGTTCCAAGAGCATTTAGAATGTTAGAACAGCTGTAGCTACAGCACTAGTGTCGGCATGACGATCCTTCTTCTCAGGAGCACCATATTCATTCATTCATTAGTGGTTTTCTTCCTGAGAGTCTGGTCCACACATCTCTCAACCTCTACGTGGCGGGTTGTCACACGCTGTGGGGGTGTAGAATCATCTCAAGGACTTCATCAAACTGAGACCAGTGGGTGTCGTCTCGAGAAGGCCAGAAAATATCTGTCTGGTCCAACACAATGCATACATTTCACTTGTACACTCATTTCATCCGTGTGGAGGATGATGCCTGGATAAAGGTGATCATATTCCACTACACACCACTGACCAAGAGACCTGGATTTACCCACTGGATTTCGTCCACAGCTTGTGGATTTTCCTCATTGGCTGTTCGGGAGCAGCCAGGACCTTCTGCCTGAAACTGAAGCGCTGTGTGTTAAAGAATGTACAGTTTAGCTCCTTCTTTGTTACATTTACATTTAAGTCATTTAGCAGACGCTCTTATCCAGAGCGACTTACAAATTGGAAAGTTCATACATATTCATCCTGGTCCCCCCGTGGGGAATGAACCCACAACCCTGGCGTTGCAAGCGCCATGCTCTACCAACTGAGCCACACGGGACCACGTGTTGAACAAAGACAGTTGACATCACGAGACATCAGCTCACCAAGGGAGTCCAGCACTGGATGGAGGTGTTTCCATATAGCAGGAGGGCCTTTGTGCCTAGAGGGGGAGTTGGTTGTGAAGCGTATCGGCTCCTGTTGGTCAACGTACAGTACCTCAGTATGTAGAGTGGGCTGCTGGTGTGGGGCCCCAAAGTCAACAGCTTGGATCTCCCATGTGTATCTGCAGACATAGTTGTCTGAAAAGTCCACATGGATCAAGGTCTCCTCCATTGCCATGTTTTTCCTGAGCTCACGGCAGTAGGTGTATTGCTGTTTAATGTTGAACAGGAGTTTTCTTCAACTTGTGAATGTAGTTCACGGCTCAGGAAAATAAGATTTTGATGTATATTACACCTGTATATTACACCTGTATATTACACCTGTATATCAGACCTGTATATTACACCTGTATATCAGACCTGTATATCAGACCTGTATATCAGACCTGTATATTACACCTGTATATTACACCTGTATATTACACCTGTATATCAGACCTGTATATTACATCTGTATATTACACCTGTATATTACACCTGTATATCAGACCTGTATATCAGACCTGTATATCAGACCTGTATATTACACCTGTATATCAGACCTGTATATCAGACCTGTATATCAGACCTGTATATTACACCTGTATATTACACCTGTATATCAGACCTGTATATCAAACCTGTATATCACACCTGTATATTACACCTGTATATTACACCTGTATATTACACCTGTATATCAGACCTGTATATCAGACCTGTATATCAGACCTGTATATTACACCTGTATATCAGACCTGTATATTACACCTGTATATCAGACCTGTATATTACACCTGTATATTACACCTGTATATCAGACCTGTATATCAGACCTGTATATTACACCTGTATATCAGACCTGTATATTACACCTGTATATCAGACCTGTATATTACACCTGTATATTACACCTGTATATCAGATCTGTATATCAGACCTGTATATTACACCTGTATATCAGACCTGTATATTACACCTGTATATTACACCTGTATATCAGACCTGTATATCAGACCTGTATATTACACCTGTATATCAGACCTGTATATCAGACCTGTATATCAGACCTCTATATCAGACCTGTATATCAGACCTGTATATCAGACCTGTATTTAACAGCATCCTCATGTTTCTTCTCTCTCATGTCCTGTTTTATTTCTATCTCACTTGCTTCATTGTGCATTGTTGGGAAAGAGCTCACAAGTTAACGTTTCACTGTACTGTTTTAGACCTGCTTCATCCTGTGCATGTGACAATAAAACTTAACTTGAAACTCCTTGTTCTGCCCACAATGTTTCATTTGCTCCCTTTGGAAACAACACTGCTGGTGTATCTTGCTTTACTTATGAAAATCTTTTGACAGATTTCTCACGGAGGTTGACCGTCCGGAGGTTCCCGTAGCAGGAGTCACAGAAGAGCCGTTGGTTCCGTATTCTGACCTCAGCTCCGACCTCCGATGCGCTCAGCAGCTCGGACTTACAGATGATGCACCTGAAACAGGTCAAATGATAAACGAGCCCCAGGGACTCGATGACCATGGCGTCTCCCTTGACCAGTGCCGTGTCACAGAACGTACAGATTTTCTTGCCACTCACTGTCCTGCTGCTTTCCTGCCCAGACAGGAGTGACTGGGAGTTGGTGCCAGGGGAAGGGGAGGAGGAGGGGGAGGGAGAGCGCTGGGACCATGAAGACTGGTTGCTTCCAACCCCGGCTCCTCTGAGGGAGCTCATGGAGAGAGAGGACATCGTTGCTGAGCCGGAATAACCTCCGACCCCGCCGATGTAGGTGTTGAGGGCAGAGTGAGGCCAACTGTAGTTGAGAATGGAGGAGGTGCTTTCCGGTGTCCACGACGAGCGCCAGGAAGAGCAGATGTCCAGGTTGTCGAGAGACTTGCCTTTCCTGATGGGTCCGGCGGCAGGGTGCTTGCTGCTGGAGCACTGGCGGATCCAGCTGTTGTCGTTGCGTAGTCTGACTTTTTTTTTCATCCCCTGCAGGATCTGCTGCTTCTCCAGCTGCGCCTTGGGCAGGATCTGCTGCTTCTCCAGCTGCGCCTTGGGCAGGATCTACTGCCCCTTTATCCACGATGCCTCACCCAGCCCGTCACTGCTAGTCACTTTGATCTCTGGTTTCTCCACATGGTCCAGCTCAGGAATGGATTTGCACTTTTCCCTGTCTGCCATGGATGTCTCAGGCTGGACCTTGCCGGTATAGCCATAGGAGTCCCCCATCGATTGCTGCTGCTTCTCCCTCTCTCTCTCCCTCTCCTTCTCTCTGCACTGTTGTTCCTCAGCCTCCAGGTGCCCTCTCTCCTCTTCCCTAATGTCCTCCTTCCTCGTCTGCCACCTCAGCCCCTCCTCCTGTCCCTGTCTCCTTCCCTCTTCCGCCTGCTCCTCTCTCCTCTTCTTCTCCAAGGTGTTTCTCTGTAGTACGACTTCTTCAGTGACATCCACCATGACGTGTCTCCTCAGTGCTTGTATTATATAGTGCTTCCTAACGTGTTTCTCACAGTAGTAGACAGAGCAGGTCAGACAAAGCTTCATGGCTTTGCGCTCGGAGCAGATGTCACATGGTTCTCCTGGTCTGGTTATTGATCAGAGAAAAGAAAAGAGGAATGACCTACTAATCACATACATGGGTCAATAAAACATATGTTAGATTTACTACACGTTCTATCAAATACATGATCCTCCCACAATGCAGCTGTTGCTGCAGGATGAAGTTGGTGAAGAGAAACTGCAGAAACTTGCAGTCGACACTTCATGACCTTTGATCACATGATTTTTTTCTAAAGTTCATGCATTCGACATTTAGTCAGACAATTTTTATCCCCAGAACGGAAAACACTTTGAAAGACTTGACAAAAGTGGTCCACCCAAAATCGTCCATTGAGACGATGCAAGACTTTGGTCCCACACAGTCACACAGAGAATCTGTGCATGTGCTGGGGTGCGCTTCACTCTGCTAACCGTGGTAGCTACGTGAATAAAACAGCAGAGACGTTTCGAGTCGTGCTTCAATGCTCCTTGTTGTTGAAGAAATGTACACTATACAGTATATAAAAAAGTATGTGGACACCCCTTCAAATGTGTGTGGATTTGTGCATAACATTTTAGAGAAATAAGCTTTTTGTTCATATGGAACATTTCTTGGATCTTTTATTTCAGCTCATGAAACATGGGACCAACACTTTACATGTTGCATTTATAATTATTCAGTATATAATGACCTTGATCTGTTTCACTACAGTATGCATCCTTTAATCTTTTATTATATCAATGTACAGAAATAGCATCCTTAAATATTTTATTATATTGAGGTAAAGCAGTAGCATCCTTTAATATTTTATTATATGAGGTAAAGCAGTAGCATCCTTTAATATTTTATTATAATGAGGTAAAGCAGTAGCATCCTGTAATATTTAATTATATGCTGGTAAAGCAGTAGCATCCTTTAATCTTTTATTATATGGAGGTAAAGCAGTAGCATCCTTTAATATTTTATTATAATGAGGTAAAGCAGTAGCATCCTTTAATATTTAATTATATGCTGGTAAAGCAGTAGCATCCTTTAATCTTTTATTATATGGAGGTAAAGCAGTAGCATCCTTTAATATTTAATTATATGCTGGTAAAGCAGTAGCATCCTTTAATATTTTATTATATGGAGGTAAAGCAGTAGCATCCTTTAATATTTTATTATATGGAGGTAAAGCAGTAGCATCCTTTAATATTTTATTATATGGAGGTAAAGCAGTAGCATTCTTTAATATTTTATTATAATGAGGTAAAGCAGTAGCATCCTTTAATATTTTATTATATGGAGGTAAAGCAGTAGCATCCTTGGAGGTTCTCTGTTTTAGAAGGTAGAATAGAGGGTCTTACCCTGCTTTTGGCGGAGAGACCTTTTCTCTCTCTTTGAAATAACGAGGGGAATCCATTGAACGGTCACTTTTCATTGATGTAACTGACATACAACTGGAGGGAACAGAAAACCAGAAGAGAGAAAATCTCAGCATCAGAGATTCATCATTGTAAATAAGAATTTGTTCTTAACTGACATACCTAGTTAAATTAATAAAAAAATCAGCCTGCAAATACATGACAGAGACACGTATTATAGTTGTATAACAATACAGAGAGACAGTACACAGACACGTATTATAGTCCTATAACAATACAGAGAGACAGTACACAGACACGTATTATAGTTGTATAACAATACAGAGAGACAGTACACAGACACGTATTATAGTCCTATAACAATACAGAGAGACAGTACACAGACACGTATTATAGTTGTATAACAATACAGAGAGACAGTACACAGACACGTATTATAGTTGTATAACAATACAGAGAGACAGTACACAGACACGTATTATAGTTGTATAACAATACAGAGAGACAGTAAAAGACACGTATTATAGTCCTATAACAATACAGAGAGACAGTAAAAGATGCGTAATGAACCACCTAAAGGTTTCAGATTGTTATGTGGTCTATATGGTCCACCAACTGAGGTGTCTGTTGAGTTGTGACCCACCAACTGAGGTGTCTGTTGAGTTGTGACCCACCAGCTGAGGTGTCTGTTGAGTCGTGACCCACCAACTGAGGTGTCTGTTGAGTTGTGACCCACCAGCTGAGGTGTCTGTTGAGTTGCGACCCACCAACTGAGGTGTCTGTTGAGTCGCGACCCACCAGCTGAGGTGTCTGTTGAGTCGTGACCCACCAACTGAGATGTCTGTTGAGTCGCGACCCACCAACTGAGGTGTCTGTTGAGTTGTGACCCACCAGCTGAGATGTCTGTTGAGTTGCGACCCACCAACTGAGGTGTCTGTTGAGTCGCGACCCACCAGCTGAGGTGTCTGTTGAGTCGCGACCCACCAGCTGAGGTGTCTGTTGAGTTGTGACCCACCAACTGAGGTGTCTGTTGAGTCGCGACCCACCAACTGAGGTGTCTGTTGAGTCGCGACCCACCAACTGAGGTGTCTTTTGAGTCGCGACCCACCAACTGAGGTGTCTGTTGAGTCGTGACCCACCAACTGAGGTGTCTGTTGAGTTGTGACCCACCAACTGAGGTGTCTGTTGAGTCGCGACCCACCAACTGAGGTGTCTGTTGAGTCGCGACCCACCAACTGAGGTGTCTGTTGAGTCGCGACCCACCAACTGAGGTGTCTGTTGAGTTGTGACCCACCAACTGAGGTGTCTGTTGAGTCGCGACCCACCAACTGAGGTGTCTGTTGAGTCGCGACCCACCAACTGAGGTGTCTGTTGAGTCGCGACCCACCAACTGAGGTGTCTGTTGAGTTGTGACCCACCAGCTGAGATGTCTGTTGAGTCGCGACCCACCAACTGAGGTGTCTTTTGAGTCGCGACCCACCAACTGAGGTGTCTGTTGAGTTGTGACCCACCAACTGAGGTGTCTGTTGAGTCGCGACCCACCAACTGAGGTGTCTGTTGAGTTGTGACCCACCATAAGGGTTGAAAGGTGAAAAAATATACACAGACTAAAGAATAAGCAGAAAGAAGATAAATAAAACCCTTCTTCAATACATCTAACTGAATGTAGATTTGAGAATGGGCTATTGGGACTAATTTTAAGAAATTGACTGCATAATAATACAATTATTTGTAACTGCCATAGACCAGAAAACAATGTGAAACCTTTAGACCCTGTGAATGTAGATAACACCAGAGCAAGAACAAAGATTGAGTCACTGCAGCACCAGCCTCCTAGGACATGATACAGACACACCTATTTTAAACTATAACATTACTAAGAGACAGGATACAGACACACCTATTATAAACTATAACATTACTAAGAAAAGGTAGTAATAGTCACAAACATACAGTATATTATCTGACATGTTTTCTATTTTGATTAACAATCAAATTATGATCAATAAGAAAGAACTGCCAGATAAGCAAATAAATCTGCTGTTTAAACTCTGAAGAGGTTAACTTTTCATTGAACCAGAAAGGAGAATGCTCATAAAACAGCCTACAGTTACCGTAACTGTCAATGTCCAATTATTGATCACATACATACCTGAGAGAAGACTACTAATTTTACCCGACAGAATTGTGTCACTTGCTCTTGCTTCCTGTGGCTTGTTCTTTTCTAACTTTCACTATGAATGTTTTCTGATAAAACAGGGTTTTGAGACTTTGTCCCTGCAAAGCAATAAAGTTAAGCAATAAAGTGTGCAGTTTTACACACGAAGGTCCCTGCTTAATCATTCAAACAATATCCTTTTTGGACTTTATGACTGAGTAGAAACCCTGGATGTCCTGCGCGTCTGTGTTAGCCTGCTGACCTAAAGTCTTCAGGTTCCAAACTAAACTACTCACAGAGCCACATACATCACACTTCACAAGAATACATCTTTTGAATCCTTTCCCACTTCTACTGATAATATTCAATAACTGTTGTCATTATCCATAAGTAACTCTGTTCCTTGAATCTCTCAGAGATATCTTCTCCCATCTAAATTCATCAGTGGTATTATAAATATTAAATGACATTGTTGTCATCATCAATAAGTTCAGATTTGGAGGGTGATTTTTAAAGAACCAATCTGCTGTTGATAGAATAACAAAACGGACAGCCACCACTGGTTTGGTAAAAAGCTTAGGGATGGAGCTAGAGAAATGTAACCACTCAAATTCATAGAAAATGCTTTTGATGCAAGGATTGACCTTCAATTATATTTTTTAACCATGTTTTGAGGCTACAATGTTTGTTTACATGTTTGTTTACAAACATTGGAGTAAAACCAGCTTGTATTTTGGGTTCTGATGGGGTACGACAGTTTAACTAAGTTCATTAAGCATTTATACATTTTATATCCTTATACAGTTCTCTCTCTCCAGTCAGCCTACGCTGCCTCCCTTAGCCTCTACTGACCCCTGTGGGTTATATACTGTTATATACTGTGTGGTTTGAGCCCTGAATTCTGATTGGCTAAAAGTCATGGTATATCAGACCTTATACCGCGTGTATGACAAAACGTTTAGTTTTACTGCTCTAACTACATTGCTAACCAGTTTATAATAGCAATACGGCTCCTCTGGCCAATATACCACGGCTAAGGGCTGTGTCCGGGCACTCCGCGTTGCGTGATGCTAAGAACAGCCCTTAGCCGTGGTATATTGACCATATACCACATCTCCTCTGGCCTTATTGCTTAAATAACGCACGGTATGTTTGCATGGTGGAATTCAATGACTATAGTTAATTCTTCCATGTTCTATGTTGAAGCGGCTTTTTAAAAGCAAAAGTCGAATTTAAAACATTATTCGAATTGTTGAATTCCAATAATGAACGATGTTCATAATGGCAAAAGCTAGGACTGGTGCTTTAGTTAGCTAAACTAGCAAGTCTGCTTGGTTACCACGGCAACTACTGTAGCTATTTAGTAAATTTGCTAGCTACCTCAGTGGATGTTGAGCACATTTCTACCGGCAAATGAACACATATCTTGCGACAATTGTGTTTAATTATACCCATGGTAATTAAGGGATAATCAACTCTGGGCTCTATGTGTTCTCTGAAAAAAAGATGTAACTCCGTGGCAGGTCAGTTCCACTCCGCTAGCACGTCGTGGAACACAAATCGTTGATTATTTTTAATAGAACGCATAGCCACTCGTTGATAATCTCTTACTTATTCTCACCACTGCTGTTCTTGTTCCTAACAGCAGGTGGCAATACCGACTAACTTTACTCCTACAACGTTACTCGCATACAGTCACCACACACAAACACTCGAAAAGAAAAACGATCTCTATATTATTAACGGTGCTGTGTGAGAGAGAGTCTCGCCGAACGTCATTTTCTAAATATTTCTCTAGAAACAGACGGTAGATTCATCCGGTCGTTTCTCTGAACAGACAGACACACACACGCTGTCTGATGTTTAACAGGCCAGATCCATCCTAATACACTGGACTCATTTTTAGAAAGAACTCTAAACGTTACCAGGCCACTGTAAAAACTCACATAAAACTACAGAGCAGGATTCTGGGTCGAGGGACTAATATTACAGACTGTTTTAGTCTGCCTGTTAGAAGCTGGACAGTTAATGCTGCATTTACACAGGCAGCCCAATTCTGAACTGTTTTCCCAACTAATTGTTATTTTGACCAATCAGATCAGCTCTGAACAAGATCTGATTTGAAAATATCTGATGCGATTGCCCAAAAGACCAATTAGTGGGAAAAAATATCAGAATTGGGCTGCCTGTGTAAACGCAGCCTAAGAGTGGACATCCAGGGATAGATGAAAAACATATATAATAATAATATTTAACCTTTATTTAACTAGGGAAGTCAGTTAAGAACAAATTCTTATGTTACAATGATGGCCAAACACTCCCTAACCCCGGACGACACTGGGCCAATTGTGCACCACCCTATGGGACTCCCGATCACGGCTGGTTGTGATACAGCCCGGGATCGAACCAGGGTCTGTAGTGACGCCTCTAACACTGAAATGTAGTGCCTTAGACCGCCGCGCCACTCAGGAGCCCAAAATGTATTTACACCCATAGGATTACATTATAGAATCTCTATGTTTACACCACTCATTGTAATGTCATATGTAGGCTTTTGACTGGGTTTGAACCTGGGTCGTTGTAGAGCTACAAGACTATATTTGATCGAAGGCAACATTAACTCAGGGAGCTGAACTAACACAAGACTTCTGGGCCTGAATTCACAAAGTGTCACAGAGTAATGCTGATCTAGAATTCATTTGTCCTTTTCTATCATAATGAGTAAGATTCCATGGACAGGGGGAAGGGGAGGGCGGATGGATTCACTACTGTTGGCTGTTAGTACCAGTACAACCTTTACACACACACACACACAGAGAGAGAGAGAGTAAGAGAGATGTACGAACGCCCACACACACACAGATGGCCGCACATGCACACACAGCCATACAGACGCACCCATGTCCAGGAATGCACACACACTTCCCTATGTTACTTGTTCATTAACGGTCCATTATATTGAGAAAATACAACCAGTCAGATTTACAGATAGGGTATTTCAACTGGGAAATGCAGGACCACTCTGGGACACTCCACAATCTGCTGAGACATATAGGAGAAGACCACTCGGGGGGGGGGGGGGGGGGTGCTCCTCTCCTCTCCGCTTGGCATGGGAACACAACAGACTCCTACCACTTCTTAGAGACAGTACTACTACACTACTACAATACTGTCTCTCATAAACACTACAAAGACCCATTCAGACCCACAGTAGTCAGAAACTAAGTCCATGTCCCAAATGGCACTACTACTATAGTGCACTACTTTTGACCAGGGCCCATCCATTTAATATGTAACCCAAGAAAGTCACAGCTCTCTGACTGACTGAGAGAGACTCACAGCTGGGAACATCCTCTTAGAGGTAATAATGATAATATAGTTAATCTGATAATATATTTAGTCTGATAATATAGTTAGTCTGATAATTTAGTTAATCTGATAATATATTTAGTCTGATAATATAGTTAGTCTGATAACATAGTTAGTCTGATAATATAGTTACTCTGATAATATAGTTATTCTGATAATATAGTTAGTCTGATAATATAGTTAATCTGATAATATAGTTAATCTGATAATATAGTTAATCTGATAACATAGTTATTCTGATAATATAGTTATTCTGATAATATAGTTATTCTGATAATATAGTTAGTCTGATAATATAGTTATTCTGATAATATAGTTAGTCTGATAATATAGTTAATCTGATAATATAGTTAATCTGATTGTCACGTTCCTGACCTGTTTTCTCTTGTTTTTGTATGTGTTTAGTTGGTCAGGGCGTGAGTTGGGGTGGGCATTCTATGTTATGTGTTTCTATGTTTAGGTTCATTGTCTGTTAGCCTTATATGGTTCTCAATCAGGGACAGGTGTTATTCATTTCCTCTGATTGAGAATCATATATAGGTAGGCTGTTTCACACTGTTTGTTTGTGGGTGATTGTCTTCCGTGTCTGTATGTATGTATGTTCGTACCATACGGGACTGTAGCGTTTGTTTGTAGTCTGTACCTGTTCTTCGTGTATTTGTAAGTTCTCATGTTTTAGTTCAGTCTACGTCGTTTTGTAGTTTGTTTAAGAGTTTTCGTGTTTTGTCGTCCTGTTAATAATTGTCATTATGTATTCATCACCCGCTGCGCCTTGGTCCGCTCATTCACCACAAGACAACCGTTACACTGATAACATAGTTATTCTGATAACATAGTTAGTCTGATAATATAGTTAGTCTGATAATATAGTTATTCTGATAATATAGTTAGTCTGATAACATAGTTATTCTGATAACATAGTTATTCTGATAATATAGTTAGTCTGATAATATAGTTAGTCTGATAACATAGTTATTCTGATAACATAGTTAGTCTGATAATATAGTTAGTCTGATAATATAGTTAGTCTGATAATATAGTTAATCTGATAATATAGTTAGTCTGATAATATAGTTAGTCTGTTAGAGAGACAGAGAGAGAGAGAGAGCGCGCCAAGCCTGGCTTGGTGTGCTGTGCTGGCATGCCATTGACAAACCTCAGGGTGCTCCTCTCCTCTCTGCTTGGCATGGGAACACAACAGATTCCTACCACGTCTTGGAGACAGTACTACTACACTACTACAGTACTGTCTCTCATAAACACTACAAAGACCCATTCAGACCCACAGCACTGGCACTGAGAAACTATTGGAAGCCTATGTCCCAAATGGCACCCTATTCCCTATACAGTAGTGCACTACTTTTGACCAGGAGCCATTTGTGATGCAGCTGTACGGTATGTAGATGAAACCCTATCTGCTCTGTTCTGTGACATCATCGTCTCTTCCACTGGTGTTGGATGTCTTTGATCTTCATGATGAATGTTGTCATGACGTGGCCCTCTTTGGGTATAGCGAGTGCCTTCCCCCCGCTCTCCCTCTTACACCCAGGTTCTGTTATCTCAGGTCGTAAATTCCTGGAGGAGACTCTCTCCCTCATGCAATATAGAGAGAGGGTTCACAGTAGGACCAAGGATCTTCTTCTACATCACAGAACTTGAGAATTGAACAATGTCCATGTTTTGGAGAATGTGTAAACGGTCGGTGGAGAATCCAGCTACGACCGGTCCATTTTATTTAATGTTTGTGACCTCATTGAGAGACAATAGAGCCACATTACCATAACTCTGTTTATACAAGAGTCTCCTTTATGAGATTTACATCTAATTATTGTATAAAATGAATGAGTAAAGATGAAACTATTTGTGAGATTATGTAATGTGATTTTAAACTGTTTAATGAAAGAGAATCCAATTCCCTTTGGAGTTAAACTAAGGTATTGGCCCGCCCCATGAGCACAGACATTGATCTGGCGTCATGGGACAGCCTTTTCTGCTGTTCCGAAAATAACCCCCACCTGGAGAAGCCCACTTCAGACCAAGTGTACCTCGATTACCGAGAGAGCTAAGGTTTGAGTAGAGACCATGCGTACCTCGATTACCGAGAGGGCTAAGGTTTGAGTAGAGACCATGCGTACCTCGATTACCGAGAGGGCTAAGGTTTGAGTAGAGACCATGCGTACCTCGATTACCGAGAGGGCTAAGGTTTGAGTAGAGACCATGCGTACCTCGATTACCGAGAGGGCTAAGGTTTGAGTAGAGACCATGCGTACCTCGATTACCGAGAGGGCTAAGGTTTGAGTAGAGACCATGCATTCCTCGGTCATCTGAGGGAGCTAAGGTTGAAACGGTTGTTGAATTCCTAACCAAACCACGTGGAGCATTGGCTACTCTGGTGGAAATGGTTCAACTCTGAGACTATCGATACCAACAGAATATGAGCAAATCTCCAATACTAATTACTAGTCTGCAGCTAGAATGTATGTCGACCTGGAATGCGAAGACCGACAACCGCTGAAACATCTATTCTACAAGAACATTTCTGAATGTTACTCTGAAGTATCCATTCTAACCACGAAAGACTCCAGATGTGTACTTGATGTGGTTAATCTTCATGATAAATGTGGTTAGAGTATCTCTCCTCAGGAGATGTGGTTTGTCTTCATGATAAATGTGGTTAGAGTCTCTCTCCTCAGGAGATGTGGTTTATCTTCATGATAAATGTGGTTAGAGTATCTCTCCTCAGGAGATGTGGTTTATCTTCATGATAAATGTGGTTAGAGTCTCTCTCCTCAGGAGATGTGGTTTATCTTCATGATAAATGTGGTTAGAGTCTCTCTCCTCAGGAGATGTGGTTTATCTTCATGATAAATGTGGTTAGAGTCTCTCTCCTCAGGAGATGTGGTTTGTCTTCATGATAAATGTGGTTAGAGTCTCTCTCCTCAGGATATGTGGTTTATCTTCATGATAAATGTGGTTAAAGTCTCTCTCCTCAGGAGATGTGGTTTCTACAGAACATGATCCACTGTTTGCTCCATCACACCACCAGTACTGGAAGTGGAATGTAAAAGGTGACCTAATTCTATGCCCACTTTAATGTTACTGCACCAGGATGTGTATTATAGAGCATGTAAGGTGTCAGTATTCAAGCAGGACAAAGTTAGAGGCACAGAGATTGTATTAAATGACTAATTTTAGTCATAGAACATAATTCTGTGTTTCGAGGTGCCGGTTCTCAGTTCCGACCGTACAGACCACTATGAAGCATCCATGTTACAGGGACATAGAGGAGAACAGAGGAGACTAGAACTGACCATGGTTTGGTTTGAAAGACAGCTGGTGAATGTAGAGTTGGTAGCCCTACTGTAACACAGTCAGTCAGTCTGTAGCCCTACTGTAACACAGTCAGTCTGTAGCCCTAATGTAACACATTCAGTCAGTCGGTTGGCCTACAGTAACACAGTCAGTCAGTCTGTAGCCCTACTGTAACACAGTCAGTCAGTCTGTAGGCCTACTGTAACACAGTCAGTCAGTCTGTAGCCCTACTGTAACACAGTCAGTAAGTCTGTAGATCTACAGTAACACAGTCAGTCAGTCTGTAGCCCTACTGTAACACAGTCAGTCAGTCTGTAGCCCTACTGTAACACAGTCAGTCAGTCTGTAGGCCTACTGTAACACAGTCAATCAGTCTGTAGCCCTACTGTAACACAGTCAGTCAGTCTGTAGCCCTACTGTAACACAGTCAGTCAGTCTGTAGGCCTACTGTAACACAGTCAATCAGTCTGTAGCCCTACTGTAACACAGTCAGTCAGTCTGTAGATCTACAGTAACACAGTCAGTCTGCAGATCTACAGTAACAGTCTGTCAGTACTAACTGTAATAGGGTAATAGTGTATGTCATGATAAAGTTCCCATCAGTTAGATCAATAAGAGGATGAGGTTCACTCTGCAGGGCCAGATGGCTCTCAGGAGGGAGTGGAAATGGACAAGATGTTGTGACACCATCACACACACACACACACACGCACGCACGCACGCACGCACGCACGCACGCACACACACACACACACACACACACTCACACACCAGTGGAGGCTGCTGAGGGGAGGACGGCTCATAATAATGTCTGGAACGGAGCGAATGGAATGGCATTAAACTCAAGGAAACCATGGAAACCATGTGTTTGATGTATTTGACACCATTCCATCTTATTCCGCTCCAGACATTATCAGGAGTTTGTCCTCCCCAATTAAGGTGCCACCAACCTCCTGTGATACACACACGCACCAACGCAAGCTCATGCACGTACGCACGTACGCACGCACGCACGTACGCACGCACGCACGCACGCACGCACGCACGCACACACACACACACACACACACACACACGGGTGTGCGCACAATCAGACGCACATAAGCTCACACAAATTCACACGCAATATGCAAACACACACAAGTACACAAGCACAAGTGAACACACACACACACACACACACACACACACACACACACACACACACACACACACAATACACGGTAATAATACAATAACTATGACTCTGTAAAGGGGGGAAACAGTGGAGTTCTGTATTTCCAGCTGTAAATGTAACCTCTAACCTCCAGTCAGTCAGTCAGCTTTAGTGTCTTTGTCACCAAGCACCTGCAACTTCCCAGACCAGCTCTATTGCCAGAACAGTCTACTGTTACAGAGCTGAGAGAGAGAGAGAGAGAGAGAGAGAGAGAGGCCACTCTAAAGTCTATACAGCCAACAGTCACAAGGTATCAATGGATGCATCCGTAGATACAGTCACATAGTTGTACACTTACATGGCGGTTCTCTATACAGATGTTGAACTTGGAAATCAGAAGCCATGAGAACTGATCTGGGATTTTGTTGTATTGTTTCATTTCATCCTTTAAAGTCCCATTGATCTGTATATCTCTTTTACAAGGGAGTCCTGCATGTAGACTATTTATAAACACAACATCACGCAAATATACAAGATTACAGAATATAGTCAAGACAACAGAAACAATCACATTGTTCAGCAAAGAGGTTCCTGATCAACGATGTGAACAGTCCAAGAGGCACCAGTAGATCTAGTCATTCCATACATGGGGTGCAAAGAAACCAAAAGCTGATTTACCCAACTCTATGCAGACTGAAGGAATCTCCAGTTAGACATCCCTGAGACCGGGTCATTCCTACATCTAAAGTTTATTCATGATGTTAGGTATGGCAGAAGTTAATGTAAGAGAGCTTTAGAAATAAAAAGAGAGTAATGATTCGATCTACGTTGACTTCAAGGATCAGCTTACTCTCCCCAAATCCTAACCATAACCACGAGACACACCAGACCTTAGATCAGTGTTTTCTAGGGCAACTTCATGTTATTGATTTATTTTATTTTTATTTTGTTCAACTTCATGTGTTACTCTTCTTATTATTTTTTACCTCAGTGCTTACTGCTTGTCCCACATACCTTTGCGTGCGTCCTACATTGAAACTGCTGCTGATTGGTTCTTTGCTTATCAGAGGTGGGCTGACTCTTAGAAATGGAGAAAGCTCATTGGTCAGTGGTAGATATCCTCTCCGTCTATTGGCTGAGTTGGCTTTCAGACCTAGAGACGCAGCCGTACATTGTGTACGGTGTCCAATGTCTCTCTTCCTGTGTTACCGCCTTGGGGTGAGAAAGAAAGTGAGCAGCAGTGAAGCCTTCGTATTCATTGGACCAGTACAGTAAGTAACTAGCTACTGTAATTTGATAGCTTGCGCCTTCTGGAGTGAACTGAAGACGTGTGGATTGAATTTGCCCAGTCGCTGTAGTTTCAGGTGAGCATCCATCGAGGTTACAAATTGTGAATCGTTTTGGCCGCTATCTAACGTTAGCTACAGCAATCGTGTGGCCATTTCACTATTTCGCTAGCATACGGTACGGTAGCCAGTTAGCTATCTGGCTATGCTAGGTCTGCTAACATTTCTTGCTTCTCGGTCTGCCAGTGAGAGATGCAAGCTTGCTGTTTGTGTGTTGTTGACAGATTTGGTATCTACCAAATGATCCGATGCGGATAAATATGTGACTGATAGCTGTGGTTAGCCAGCTAGTTATGGGATGGTGTTGGACTGTGTAGGCAGTTCAGGGGCGTATTCGTTACGGAAACTGTTTAAGAAGCAAACAGAGCAAGACGGGAGTTTCTATTCGTTCTATTTGCTTCCGTTTAGGAAACGATTTGCAACAGAATGGGCGTAATGAATACGCCCTAGTTTACGTTTTCTTGCACTCTCCTCTTATCTCAATGTATTTGGTAATAACTTTGTCACCATTGCCCTCTTAACTCTGTTCTTCTAGTTAGCTAATCAGCTAAGTTAGTTAGTTATATTGTCTGTGATCCACGAGCTTTACAGACCAATCCTCATTTATTTGGGCGAAATAGTCCGTAGCTACAGAATCAGAATGATATAGAAAACTAGTGAACTAAATAAATTGCCGAAGTGCTTGTTATTATACTAGCTAGCTAGTGTGAATGTAGCCATTCATTTACCTACTAACGTTACAGCTTGTATGTTTTAGGGCATTGTCAAGTTAGTATTGTTTGTTGTTGATCAGGGTCCCATAGCATCGCTACAGGACCTGTGGACCACATAGTACGCGCTCACGTTTCCCATCACGTCACCTCCCTGTCGCAACTGGGCCGCGCCTGTCTGTCAAATCACATTTTATTTGTCACATGCGCCGAAGACAACAGGTGTAGATTGTCGTTGTCAGAACAACAAACCAATCTGTTTTGAAATTCACTCAGCTAGCTGCCCATCTTAACTATAAGGTTTTACAGCGGTGACTCAGTTAAACGTGGGTCTTGCTCAACTCAAATCGCATGGTTGTCATGCATTTCAGACTGTTTACCATGTAAACAAGGTGTGTGTGTGTGTGTGTTTAGCAGCCCTCCACAGAAGGTGCTTATTTAGTAGCTTACAATCCTTATCTGCCACCCGAAAGACTGCATCCCTTGTGTGGTCACAGCACTGCTTTGTTCTGAATACAGGGTGTGGCCCAAGCCGTCTAGGAAAGGCTTTAGAAGGAAACGTGTGAGTTAGTCCAGGTGTGAAGTTGATCTTAGGCACAGATCTACAATCAGCATGTCCCCTCCAGACCCTGAGCTTTACCATTAAAGAGAAAAACACTAACTTCTGTCACTCCGCCCAGTCCTGGGGGACAGTTCTGTCACTCCGCTCAGTCCTGGGGGACAGTTCTGTCACTCCGCTCAGTCCTGGGGGACAGTTCTGTCACTCCCCTCAGTCCTGGGGGACAGTTCTGTCACTCCGCCCAGTCCTGGGGGACAGTTCTGTCACTCCGCCCAGTCCTGGGGGACAGTTCTGTCACTCCGCCCAGTCCTGGGGGACAGTTCTGTCACTCCGCCCAGTCCTGGGGGACAGTTCTGTCACTCCGCCCAGTCCTGGGGGACAGTTCTGTCACTCCGCCCAGTCCTGGGGGACAGTTCTGTCACTCCGCCCAGTCCTGGGGGACAGTTCTGTCACTCCGCCCAGTCCTGGCGGACAGTTCTGTCACTCCGCCCAGTCCTGGGGGACAGTTTTGTCACAGTTCTGTCACGCCGCCCAGTCCTGGGGGACAGTTCTGTCACTCCGCTCAGTCCTGGGGGACAGTTTTGTCACAGTACTGTCACGCCGCCCAGTCCTGGGGGACAGTTCTGTCACTCTGCTCAGTCCTGGGGGACAGTTCTGTCACTCCGCCCAGTCCTGGGGGACAATTCTGTCACTCCGCTTAGTCCTGGGGGACAGTTCTGTCACTCCGCTCAGTCCTGGGGGACAGTTCTGTCACTCCGCCCAGTCCTGGGGGACAGTTCTGTCACTCCGCCCAGTCCTGGGGGACAGTTCTGTCACTCCGCCCAGTCCTGGGGGACAGTTCTGTCACTCCGCCCAGTCCTGGGGGACAGTTCTGTCACTCCGCTCAGTCCTGGGGGACAGTTCTGTCACTCCGCTCAGTCCTAGGGGACAGTTCCGCCCAGTCCTGGGGGACAGTTCTGTCACTCCGCTCAGTCCTAGGGGACAGTTCCGCCCAGTCCTGGGGGACAGTTCCGCCCAGTCCTAGGGGACAGGTCTGTCACTCCGCCCAGTCCTGGGGGACAGGTCTGTCACTCCGCCCAGTCCTAGGGGACAGTTCTGTCACTCCGCTTAGTCCTGGGGGACAGTTCTGTCACTCCGCTCAGTCCTGGGGGACAGTTCTGTCACTCCGCTCAGTCCTGGGGGACAGTTCTGTCACTCCGCCCAGTCCTGGGGGACAGTTCTGTCACTCCGCCCAGTCCTGGGGGACAGTTCTGTCACTCCGCTTAGTCCTGGGGGACAGTTCTGTCACTCCGCTCAGTCCTGGGGGACAGTTCTGTCACTCCGCCCAGTCCTGGGGGACAGTTCTGTCACTCCGCCCAGTCCTGGGGGACAGTTCTGTCACTCCGCTGAGTCCTGGGGGACAGTTCTGTCACTCCGCTCAATCCTGGGGGACAGTTCCGCCCAGTCCTGGGGGACAGTTCTGTCACTCCGCTCAGTCCTAGGGGACAGTTCCGCCCAGTCCTGGGGGACAGTTCCGCCCAGTCCTGGGGGACAGTTCCGCCCAGTCCTAGGGGACAGGTCTGTCACTCCGCCCAGTCCTGGGGGACAGGTCTGTCACTCCGCCCAGTCCTAGGGGACAGTTCCGCCCAGTCCTGGGGGACAGTTCCGCCCAGTCCCGGGGGACAGTAGTTCTGTCTGCAGTGTAAAGACAGAGAGATCGTAGTGCCGTTCACTTGAGAGAGATATGCCTTTTAGCAGACACTTTCATCCAAGCGAGGAAAGGTGAGGGCAGTGTGTGTGTCTGTCTGTCTGTCTCTGTCTGTCTGTCTCCTACACGACAACAACAAATGAGTTAGCTACAGCTGATCCAGAGCAGCAGAACAGGTTAACAGGCTCAGAGATGCCAACTCAGCATGTTGTGTGTGTGAATATCATTCTGTTAGCAGGATTATCAGGTCTGATACTGCTAAGCCGGTTCTTCTGTCCGCTCCAACAGAGGGAGAAATCAGCCTGTAGCATGGCATGATGGACATACTTCTACCATTAGAGCTGGGAAGGTGTAATTCTTTCATTATTATTACACCCGATAGTGTTTGTGGGGGGAATTCTCTGCCATGTTGTTTCTGTTTACCGCTGAGCAGAGGTTGGAGAGGACACTAACTTCTGTCACGCCGCCCAGTCCTGGGGGACACTTCTGTCACGCATCTTGACTACAGCCCTCAAAGGTGCCTGTGTGGGTAGAGCCTGCAGACTGTGGCTAGTTAGGGGATAGTGTGTAGTGAGGGGATAGTGGGTAGAGCCTGCAGACTGTGGCTAGTTATGGGATAGTGGGTAGTGAGGGGATGGTGTGTAGAGCCTCCAGACTGTGGCTAGTGAGGGCATAGTGTGTAGAGCCTGCAGACTGTGGCTAGTGAGGGGATAGTGTGTAGAGCCTGCAGACTGTGGCTAGTGAGGGGATAGTGTGTAGAGCCTGCAGACTGTGGCTAGTGAGGGGATAGTGTGTAGAGCTTGCAGACTGTGGCTAGTGAGGGGATAGTGTGTAGAGCCTGCAGACTGTGGCTAGTGAGGGGATAGTGTGTAGAGCCTGCAGACTGTGGCTAGTGAGGGCATAGTGTGTAGAGCCTGCAGACTGTGGCTAGTGAGGGGATAGTGTGTAGAGCCTGCAGACTGTGGCTAGTGAGGGGATAGTGTGTAGAGCCTGCAGACTGTGGCTAGTGAGGGGATAGTGTGTAGAGCCTGCAGACTGTGGCTAGTGAGGGGATAGTGTGTAGAGCCTGCAGACTGTGGCTAGTGAGGGGATAGTGTGTTCATGTCCAACCGGTGAGCTGTAGCAGAAATAGAGGAGAGGACGGACGAGGAGTGGGAGAGAGGACGGATGAGGAGTGGGAGAGAGGACGGATGAGGAGTGGTAGAGAGGACGGACGAGGAGGGGTAGAGAGGACGGACGAGGAGTGGTAGAGAGGACGGACGAGGAGTGGTAGAGAGGACGGACGAGGAGTGGTAGAGAGGACGGACGAGGAGTGGTAGAGAGGACGGACGAGGAGTGGTAGAGAGGACGGACGAGGAGTGGTAGAGAGGACGGACGAGGAGTGGTAGAGAGGACGGACGAGGAGTGGTAGAGAGGACGGACGAGGAGTGGTAGAGAGGACGGACGAGGAGTGGTAGAGAGGACGGACGAGGAGTGGTAGAGAGGACGGACGAGGAGTGGTAGAGAGGACGGACGAGGAGTGGTAGAGAGGACGGACGAGGAGTGGTAGAGAGGACGGACGAGGAGTGGTAGAGAGGACGGACGAGGAGTGGTAGAGAGGACGGACGAGGAGTGGTGAGAGAGGACGGACGAGGAGTGGTAGAGAGGACGGACGAGGAGTGGTAGAGAGGACGGACGAGGAGTGGTAGAGAGGACGGACGAGGAGTGGTAGAGAGGACGGACGAGGAGGGGTAGAGAGGACGGACGAGGAGGGGTAGA
Organism: Salvelinus alpinus; assembly: GCF_045679555.1. Lineage (NCBI taxonomy): Eukaryota > Metazoa > Chordata > Actinopteri > Salmoniformes > Salmonidae > Salvelinus > Salvelinus alpinus. The sequence goes on along the minus strand of NC_092090.1, from coordinate 11,663,167 downwards.
GAGGACGGACGAGGAGTGGTAGAGAGGACGGACGAGGAGTGGTAGAGAGGACGGACGAGGAGTGGTAGAGAGGACGGACGAGGAGTGGTAGAGAGGACGGACGAGGAGGGGTAGAGAGGACGGGTGAGGAGGGGTAGAGAGGACGGGTGAGGAGGGGTAGAGAGGACGGGTGAGGAGGGGTAGAGAGGACGGGTGAGGAGTGGTAGAGAGGACGGGTGAGGAGGGGTAGAGAGGACGGACGAGGAGGGGTAGAGAGGACGGACGAGGAGGGGTAGAGAGGACGGACGAGGATTGGTAGAGAGGACGGACGAGGAGTGGTAGAGAGGACGGACGAGGAGTGGTAGAGAGGACGGACGAGGAGTGGTAGAGAGGACGGGTGAGGAGTGGTAGAGAGGACGGGTGAGGAGTGGTAGAGAGGACGGGTGAGGAGGGGTAGAGAGGACGGGTGAGGAGTGGGAGAGGTAGGAGAAAGAGAGCGAGGCAGGCAGATGGGGAAAGCTGCAGCCTTTTTAAAGTACCACTTTGTACCTCTTCCAACCCCACCTCCCTCAATCCACGTTTCATTTCATGTTTGTTGTTTTACCACCGCAGTGACTGCCCTGTCAGCATCTCATCCTTCCATTCCTCCCTCTTTACCTCTCTCTCTCCTCTGCTCCATCTGTTTTTCATCAGGCTCTGCCTATCCCCAGCCACTCTAGAAGGGAGTGTCCCACACCAGCAGAGGAGAGAAAAGAACAGAGAAGAGAGCAGGGGGGAGGGGGGAGGGAAAGAAGAGAACAGATGAGTGAGGGAGAAACATCAGAGTGGGAAAGAATACAGAAGAGGGAGAGATTGAAGGAGAGAGATGAGGGGATATGGGAGAGATGAGGAGTGAGATATGGGAGGAAGAGGAGAGAGATGAGGGGATATGGGAGGAAGAGGAGAGAGAGAGGGAGGAAGAGGATAGTTTATCGCCCCTAGGATAGTGAAGGTCGTTATCAATAAAACAATACGGTGCAGAGCGTTCAATTAGGCTGCTGGGGGTCAAGAACCAGCTCTGCTAAAACCATTGACAACGACGTGCCGTTTCCAAGAGACCGTTAAATAAATGTTCCAACTAGTTGGTTGTAATATCATCACGTCCTGAAGAACACAGTCACAACTAGACATTTATCTCTATCAGAGTTATACAGCAAGGAACTGTTTTATGATCCGTAATCAGTTGGTCATGTATTCTCAGATACGTGAAGGTATCCTATTCATTTAGCTAGCTAAGCAAACGTGTCATTTAGCTTGCTTCATTAGAGATGAGGTGTTTGGAAAGAGCTGGACATCGGCAAGTTGTTGTCTTGGTAAAGTTGTCAGTCGGACTACTGTCACCACCACCATTATATGACAAGCAAATCAAACAGTATTTGGATATAGCCATCGAGTTTGTGGGGCCCGCGGAGGGTGGGACATGTAGGGCCCGTGGAGGGTGGGACATGTAGGGCCCGCGGCGGGTGGGACATGTGGAGCCCGCGGAGGGTGGGACATTTTATATCACTCAAATATCCAATTAATGGTGGCCAGATACCCTTCACGTATCTGAGAATACATGACCAACTGATTACTGATCATAAAACAGTTCCTTGCTGTATAACTCTGATAGAGATAAATGTCTAGTTGTGACTGTACTTCAGGATGTGATGATATTACAACCAAATAGTTTTAACATTTATTTAACAATCCCTTGAAAATGACACGTTGTTGTCAGTAGTTTTAGTGGAGCTGGTGGTCTCCTTGCCCCCAGCAGCCAAATGGAACGCTCTGCATTGGGACGTTTCATTGATAACACCCCTATAGTTGGAGGACGTTCGAAGTACAGAACACTCTCTGTCCCTGGGGTTGTGTGCTAATGTAATATCCATTCTCCATTTCCTGCTCAACTCTCAACTTTAACATTACTCAACATCTCTCTGTGGAAAGGACAGACTACTGTGTATACAATGTTATTTTGGGACACAGGTTGAAGCTCAAGCTGGTCATTTGATTGTTAGGTTGTGGTAATTATATTTATATATTTATATATATATATATAATATTTATTTATTTATTTTAGTTTTCTTCAATGGGACTAGATTTAGATGTATGTATGCTTGTTTCAGTCTAGAGGGAGAAATTGGTCCAGTCTTTATACAGCAACCTCTTATTCCTGACCTTGTGGAAGTCCCTGTATAACTGGACAGGTCCTCCTGACCTTGTGGAAGTCCCTGTATAACTGGACAGGTTCTCCTGACCTTGTGGAAGTCCCTGTATAACTGGACAGGTTCTCCTGACCTTGTGGAAGTCCCTGTATAACTGGACAGGTCCTCCTGACCTTGTGGAAGTCCCTGTATATCTGGACAGGTTCTCCTGACCTTGTGGAAGTCCCTGTATATCTGGACAGGTTCTCCTGACCTTGTGGAAGTCCCTGTATAACTGGACAGGTTCTCCTGACCTTGTGGAAGTCCCTGTATAACTGGACAGGTCCTCCTGACCTTGTGGAAGTCCCTGTATAACTGGACAGGTTCTCCTGACCTTGTGGAAGTCCCTGTATATCTGGACAGGTTCTCCTGACCTTGTGGAAGTCCCTGTATAACTGGACAGGTCCTCCTGACCTTGTGGAAGTCCCTGTATAACTGGACAGGTTCTCCTGACCTTGTGGAAGTCCCTGTATAACTGGACAGGTTCTCCTGACCTTGTGGAAGTCCCTGTATAACTGGACAGGTTCTCCTGACCTTGTGGAAGTCCCTGTATAACTGGACAGTTTCTCCTGACCTTGTGGAAGTCCCTGTATAACTGGACAGGTTCTCCTGACCTTGTGGAAGTCCCTGTATAACTGGACAGGTTCTCCTGACCTTGTGGAAGTCCCTGTATATCTGGACAGGTTCTCCTGACCTTGTGGAAGTCCCTGTATAACTGGACAGGTTCTCCTGACCTTGTGGAAGTCCCTGTATAACTGGACAGGTTCTCCTGACCTTGTGGAAGTCCCTGTATAACTGGACAGGTTCTGCAGTAAACACAGGTGACTGAGGTGAGCATGGCTTTGCATACAGCCAGCTCCTATGACTTTATCCCTCAAAGGTGTGTGTGTCGTGCTTTAGTTTTGTGTGTTGGTTGGGGTAGTCTGAGTAGTGGTGTGTGTGTGGGGGGGGGGGGGTAGTCTGAGTAGTGGTGTGTGTGTGGGGGGGGGGGTCCGAGTAGTGGTGTGTGTGTGTATGGGGAGTCCGAGTAGAGGTGTGTGTGGGGGAGTCCGAGTAGTAGTAGTGGTGTGTGTGTGGGGGGGGGGGGGGGGGTCTGAGTAGTAGTGGTGTGTGGGGGGGGGGGGGGGGTCTGAGTAGTAGTAGTGGTGTGTGTGGGGGGGGGGTCTGAGTAGTAGTGGTGTGTGTGGGGGGGGGGGTCTGAGTAGTAGTGGTGTGTGTGTGTGTGGGGAGTCCGAGTAGTAGTAGTGGTGTGTGTGTGTGTGTGGGGGGTCTGAGTAGTAGTCGTGTGTGGGGGGGGGGGGGGTCTGAGTAGTAGTAGTGGTGTGTGTGTGTGTGTGGGGGGGGGGGTCTGAGTAGTAGTGGTGTGTGTGTGTGTGTGTGGGGGGGGGGGGGGGTGTGTCTGAGTAGTAGTGGTGTGTGTGTGTGTGGGGGGGGGGGTCCGAGTAGTGGTGTGTGTGTGTATGGGGAGTCCGAGTAGAGGTGTGTGTGGGGGAGTCCGAGTAGTAGTAGTGGTGTGTGTGTGTGTGGGGGGGGGGGGGGTCTGAGTAGTAGTGGTGTGTGGGGGGGGGGTCTGAGTAGTAGTAGTGGTGTGTGTGGGGGGGGGGGGGTCTGAGTAGTAGTGGTGTGTGTGTGGGGGGGGGGGTCTGAGTAGTAGTGGTGTGTGTGTGTGTGGGGGGGGGGGTCTGAGTAGTAGTTGTGTGTGTGTGTGTGGGGGGGGGGGGGGGGGTCTGAGTAGTAGTGGTGTGTGTGTGTGGGGGGGGGGGGGGGGGGTCTGAGTAGTAGTGGTGTGTGTGTGTGGGGGGGGGGGGGTCTGAGTAGTGGTGTGTGTGTGAGGGGTGGGGAATGTGTACATCTATAACTAGAGAGGCTGGTTGTAGTATGTTGTTTTGGTGTTATTGGCTCTGAGACGTCTGCTGTTGTCTAGGATGATTAGTAGAGCTCGGAGAAGGAGAATGGCATCAATCAGACTCTACTAATGGATCCTCCCAGACCATTACCATCATTACCTCCCTTCCATGCTCCATTACTCCTGTCTGGACTGACTACTCAACCTAATCACCTGGAGGGTCCTGGAGGAGACAGAAGAACAGCCATCAGTATGGGGTTTATAACCTGTGAGAGTGGTTCAGTGTGAAGGTGGTGATGACTACACAGAGGAAGTAGGTTTATAACCTGTGAGAGTGGTTCAGTGTGAAGGTAGTGATGACTACACAGAGAAAGTAGGTTTATAACCTGTGAGAGTGGTTCAGTGTGAAGGTGGTGATGACTACACAGAGGAAGTAGGTTTATAACCTGTGAGAGTGGTTCAGTGTGAAGGTAGTGATGACTACACAGAGAAAGTAGGTTTATAACCTGTGAGAGTGGTTCAGTGTGAAGGTGGTGATGACTACACAGAGGAAGTAGGTTTATAACCTGTGAGAGTGGTTCAGTGTGAAGGTAGTGATGACTACACAGAGAAAGTAGGTTTATAACCTGTGAGAGTGGTTCAGTGTGAAGGTGGTGATGACTACACAGAGGAAGTAGGTTTATAACCTGTGAGAGTGGTTCAGTGTGAAGGTGGTGATGACTACACAGAGGAAGTAGGTTTATAACCTGTGAGAGTGGTTCAGTGTGAAGGTAGTGATGACTACACAGAGAAAGTAGGTTTATAACCTGTGAGAGTGGTTCAGTGTGAAGGTGGTGATGACTACACAGAGGAAGTAGGTTTATAACCTGTGAGAGTGGTTCAGTGTGAAGGTGGTGATGACTACACAGAGGAAGTAGGTTTATAACCTGTGAGAGTGGTTCAGTGTGAAGGTGGTGATGACTACACAGAGGAAGTAGGTTTATAACCTGTGAGAGTGGTTCAGTGTGAAGGTGGTGATGACTACACAGAGGAAGTAGGTTTATAACCTGTGAGAGTGGTTCAGTGTGAAGGTAGTGATGACTACACAGAGGAAGTAGGTTTATAACCTGTGAGAGTGGTTCAGTGTGAAGGTAGTGATGACTACACAGAGGAAGTAGGTTTATAACCTGTGAGAGTGGTTCAGTGTGAAGGTAGTGATGACTACACAGAGGAAGTAGGTTTATAACCTGTGAGAGTGGTTCAGTGTGAAGGTAGTGATGACTACACAGAGGAAGTAGGTTTATAACCTGTGAGAGTGGTTCAGTGTGAAGGTAGTGATGACTACACAGAGAAAGTAGGTTTATAACCTGTCAGAGTGTGAAGGTGGTGATGACTACACAGAGAAAGTAGGTTTATAACCTGTGAGAGTGTGAAGGTGGTGATGACTACACAGAGAAAGTAGGTTTATAACCTGTGAGAGTGTGAAGGTGGTGATGACTACACAGAGAAAGTAGGTTTATAACCTGTGAGAGTGTGAAGGTGGTGATGACTACACAGAGAAAGTAGGTTTATAACCTGTCAGAGTGTGAAGGTGGTGATGACTACACAGAGAAAGTAGGTTTATAACCTGTGAGAGTGTGAAGGTGGTGATGACTACACAGAGAAAGTAGGTTTATAACCTGTCAGAGTGTGAAGGTGGTGATGACTACACAGAGAAAGTAGGTTTATAACCTGTGAGAGTGTGAAGGTGGTGATGACTACACAGAGAAAGTAGGTTTATAACCTGTGAGAGTGTGAAGGTGGTGATGACTACACAGAGGAAGTAGGTTTATAACCTGTGAGAGTGGTTCAGTGTGAAGGTGGTGATGACTACACAGAGGAAGTAGGTTTATAACCTGTGAGAGTGGTTCAGTGTGAAGGTGGTGATGACTACACAGAGGAAGTAGGTTTATAACCTGTGAGAGTGGTTCAGTGTGAAGGTAGTGATGACTACACAGAGGAAGTAGGTTTATAACCTGTGAGAGTGGTTCAGTGTGAAGGTAGTGATGACTACACAGAGGAAGTAGGTTTATAACCTGTGAGAGTGGTTCAGTGTGAAGGTAGTGATGACTACACAGAGGAAGTAGGTTTATAACCTGTGAGAGTGGTTCAGTGTGAAGGTAGTGATGACTACACAGAGGAAGTAGGTTTATAACCTGTGAGAGTGGTTCAGTGTGAAGGTGGTGATGACTACACAGAGAAAGTAGGTTTATAACCTGTGAGAGTGTGAAGGTGGTGATGACTACACAGAGAAAGTAGGTTTATAACCTGTGAGAGTGTGAAGGTGGTGATGACTACACAGAGAAAGTAGGTTTATAACCTGTGAGAGTGTGAAGGTGGTGATGACTACACAGAGAAAGTAGGTTTATAACCTGTGAGAGTGTGAAGGTGGTGATGACTACACAGAGAAAGTAGGTTTATAACCTGTGAGAGTGTGAAGGTGGTGATGACTACACAGAGAAAGTAGGTTTATAACCTGTGAGAGTGTGAAGGTGGTGATGACTACACAGAGAAAGTAGGTTTATAACCTGTCAGAGTGTGAAGGTGGTGATGACTACACAGAGAAAGTAGGTTTATAACCTGTGAGAGTGTGAAGGTGGTGATGACTACACAGAGAAAGTAGGTTTATAACCTGTCAGAGTGTGAAGGTGGTGATGACTACACAGAGAAAGTAGGTTTATAACCTGTGAGAGTGTGAAGGTGGTGATGACTACACAGAGAAAGTAGGTTTATAACCTGTGAGAGTGTGAAGGTGGTGATGACTACACAGAGAAAGTAGGTTTATAACCTGTCAGAGTGTGAAGGTGGTGATGACTACACAGAGAAAGTAGGTTTATAACCTGTCAGAGTGTGAAGGTGGTGATGACTACACAGAGAAAGTAGGTTAATAACCTGTCAGAGTGTGAAGGTGGTGATGACTACACAGAGAAAGTAGGTTTATAACCTGTGAGAGTGGTTCAGTGTGAAGGTGGTGATGACTACACAGAGAAAGTAGGTTTATAACCTGTGAGAGTGGTTCAGTGTGAAGGTGGTGATGACTACACAGAGGAAGTAGGTTTATAACCTGTGAGAGTGGTTCAGTGTGAAGGTGGTGATGACTACACAGAGAAAGTAGGTTTATAACCTGTGAGAGTGGTTCAGTGTGAAGGTGGTGATGACTACACAGAGGAAGTAGGTTTATAACCTGTGAGAGTGGTTCAGTGTGAAGGTGGTGATGACTACACAGAGGAAGTAGGTTTATAACCTGTGAGAGTGGTTCAGTGTGAAGGTGGTGATGACTACACAGAGGAAGTAGGTTTATAACCTGTGAGAGTGGTTCAGTGTGAAGGTGGTGATGACTACACAGAGGAAGTAGGTTTATAACCTGTGAGAGTGGTTCAGTGTGAAGGTGGTGATGACTACACAGAGGAAGTAGGTTTATAACCTGTGAGAGTGGTTCAGTGTGAAGGTGGTGATGACTACACAGAGGAAGTAGGTTTATAACCTGTGAGAGTGGTTCAGTGTGAAGGTGGTGATGACTACACAGAGGAAGTAGGTAGATGACGTAAGAGCTGAGTTGACATTGTGGTAAGAGAATGACGTGTGTGTAGATTGGGCTGTAAGTCAGTGGTTTCCAGTCAGACCTCACTGGCCACTCTGTCTTCCAGTCACAGCTAATGGAGCTCAGAGCTTAACAGTCTGGTGGTTTAGATGCTGATGGGTCTGTCTGTGTTGTGGATTTGTCTCTACTTAACAGTCTGGTGGTTTAGATGCTGATGGGTCTGTCTGTGTTGTGGATTTGTCTCTACTTAACAGTCAGGTGGTTTAGATGCTGATGGGTCTGTCTGTGTTGTGGATTTGTCTCTACTTAACAGTCAGGTGGTTTAGATGCTGATGGGTCTGTCTGTGTTGTGGATTTGTCTCTACTTAACAGTCCGGTGGTTTAGATGCTGATGGGTCTGTCTGTGTTGTGGATTTGTCTCTACTTAACAGTCCGGTGGTTTAGATGCTGATGGGTCTGTCTGTGTTGTGGATTTGTCTCTACTTAACAGTCCGGTGGTTTAGATGCTGATGGGTCTGTCTGTGTTGTGGATTTGTCTCTACTTAACAGTCCGGTGGTTTAGATGCTGATGGGTCTGTCTGTGTTGTGGATTTGTCTCTACTTAACAGTCCGGTGGTTTAGATGCTGATGGGTCTGTCTGTGTTGTGGATTTGTCTCTACTTAACAGTCCGGTGGTTTAGATGCTGATGGGTCTGTCTGTGTTGTGGATTTGTCTCTACTTAACAGTCAGGTGGTTTAGATGCTGATGGGTCTGTCTGTGTTGTGGATTTGTCTCTACTTAACAGTCCGGTGGTTTAGATGCTGATGGGTCTGTCTGTGTTGTGGATTTGTCTCTACTTAACAGTCCGGTGGTTTAGATGCTGATGGGTCTGTCTGTGTTGTGGATTTGTCTCTACTTAACAGGTGGTTTAGATGCTGATGGGTCTGTCTGTGTTGTGGATTTGTCTCTACTTAACAGGTGGTTTAGATGCTGATGGGTCTGTCTGTGTTGTGGATTTGTCTCTACTTAACAGTCAGGTGGTTTAGATGCTGATGGGTCTGTCTGTGTTGTGGATTTGTCTCTACTTAACAGTCAGGTGGTTTAGATGCTGATGGGTCTGTCTGTGTTGTGGATTTGTCTCTACTTAACAGTCAGGTGGTTTAGATGCTGATGGGTCTGTCTGTGTTGTGGATTTGTCTCTACTTAACAGTCCGGTGGTTTAGATGCTGATGGGTCTGTCTGTGTTGTGGATTTGTCTCTACTTAACAGTCAGGTGGTTTAGATGCTGATGGGTCTGTCTGTGTTGTGGATTTGTCTCTACTTAACAGGTGGTTTAGATGCTGATGGGTCTGTCTGTGTTGTGGATTTGTCTCTACTTAACAGTCAGGTGGTTTAGATGCTGATGGGTCTGTCTGTGTTGTGGATTTGTCTCTATTTAACAGTCCGGTGGTTTAGATGCTGATGGGTCTGTCTGTGTTGTGGATTTGTCTCTACTTAACAGGTGGTTTAGATGCTGATGGGTCTGTCTGTGTTGTGGATTTGTCTCTACTTAACAGTCAGGTGGTTTAGATGCTGATGGGTCTGTCTGTGTTGTGGATTTGTCTCTACTTAACAGTCCGGTGGTTTAGATGCTGATGGGTCTGTCTGTGTTGTGGATTTGTCTCTACTTAACAGTCAGGTGGTTTAGATGCTGATGGGTCTGTCTGTGTTGTGGATTTGTCTCTACTTAACAGTCCGGTGGTTTAGATGCTGATGGGTCTGTCTGTGTTGTGGATTTGTCTCTACTTAACAGTCAGGTGGTTTAGATGCTGATGGGTCTGTCTGTGTTGTGGATTTGTCTCTACTTAACAGTCAGGTGGTTTAGATGCTGATGGGTCTGTCTGTGTTGTGGATTTGTCTCTACTTAACAGTCAGGTGGTTTAGATGCTGATGGGTCTGTCTGTGTTGTGGATTTGTCTCTATTTAACAGTCAGGTGGTTTAGATGCTGATGGGTCTGTCTGTGTTGTGGATTTGTCTCTACTTAACAGTCAGGTGGTTTAGATGCTGATGGGTCTGTCTGTGTTGTGGATTTGTCTCTACTTAACAGTCAGGTGGTTTAGATGCTGATGGGTCTGTCTGTGTTGTGGATTTGTCTCTACTTAACAGTCTGGTGGTTTAGATGCTGATGGGTCTGTCTGTGTTGTGGATTTGTCTCTACTTAACAGTCTGGTGGTTTAGATGCTGATGGGTCTGTCTGTGTTGTGGATTTGTCTCTACTTAACAGTCAGGTGGTTTAGATGCTGATGGGTCTGTCTGTGTTGTGGATTTGTCTCTACTTAACAGTCCGGTGGTTTAGATGCTGATGGGTCTGTCTGTGTTGTGGATTTGTCTCTACTTAACAGTCAGGTGGTTTAGATGCTGATGGGTCTGTCTGTGTTGTGGATTTGTCTCTACTTAACAGTCAGGTGGTTTAGATGCTGATGGGTCTGTCTGTGTTGTGGATTTGTCTCTACTTAACAGTCAGGTGGTTTAGATGCTGATGGGTCTGTCTGTGTTGTGGATTTGTCTCTACTTAACAGTCAGGTGGTTTAGATGCTGATGGGTCTGTCTGTGTTGTGGATTTGTCTCTACTTAACAGTCAGGTGGTTTAGATGCTGATGGGTCTGTCTGTGTTGTGGATTTGTCTCTACTTAACAGTCAGGTGGTTTAGATGCTGATGGGTCTGTCTGTGTTGTGGATTTGTCTCTACTTAACAGTCAGGTGGTTTAGATGCTGATGGGTCTGTCTGTGTTGTGGATTTGTCTCTACTTAACAGTCAGGTGGTTTAGATGCTGATGGGTCTGTCTGTGTTGTGGATTTGTCTCTACTTAACAGTCAGGTGGTTTAGATGCTGATGGGTCTGTCTGTGTTGTGGATTTGTCTCTACTTAACAGTCAGGTGGTTTAGATGCTGATGGGTCTGTCTGTGTTGTGGATTTGTCTCTACTTAACAGGTGGTTTAGATGCTGACGGGTCTGTCTGTGTTGTGGATTTGTCTCTACTTAACAGTCAGGTGGTTTAGATGCTGATGGGTCTGTCTGTGTTGTGGATTTGTCTCTACTTAACAGTCAGGTGGTTTAGATGCTGATGGGTCTCTCTGTGTTGTGGATTTGTCTCTACTTAACAGTCCGGTGGTTTAGATGCTGATGGGTCTGTCTGTGTTGTGGATTTGTCTCTACTTAACAGTCAGGTGGTTTAGATGCTGATGGGTCTGTCTGTGTTGTGGATTTGTCTCTACTTAACAGTCAGGTGGTTTAGATGCTGATGGGTCTGTCTGTGTTGTGGATTTGTCTCTACTTAACAGTCTGGTGGTTTAGATGCTGATGGGTCTGTCTGTGTTGTGGATTTGTCTCTACTTAACAGTCAGGTGGTTTAGATGCTGATGGGTCTGTCTGTGTTGTGGATTTGTCTCTACTTAACAGTCCGGTGGTTTAGATGCTGATGGGTCTGTCTGTGTTGTGGATTTGTCTCTACAATGTCAGAATGTTTTCTGTCAGAAAGTGTTTTCTAGACGTTGAAAGCTGCCGGTCGGTCCAACAGGGGACTGAAACACATGTTATTATCCCACAGATAAACTGGCTGCAGGTAGTTTGCTTTTACCATCATGGATATTTAACTCCTGGCTTGAATTGTGACGAGGTTCAGGGCTTAGTTAGGCCGACGATAGATTTAAACATGGCCTATAACCTGTTAGAATAGGCGACATCGTCCGGAACTTATTCAGTCATGTTATTTCTGAGTAGGGGGTCCATACCTGGTCTGGTATTAACATCAGGCTGTGTACTGGACCTCGGATGTGACCCGCTTTATCCCAGTCTTCAGAACCTGATTTACATCATCAATAGCCAGCGACGGATGCGATCAACATTACTATCATCATGAATACTGACATGTCATCTGCTCTCATTCCCTTTCCATCAGGGCAGAGTGAGCCTGTTATCCCCTGTTATCCCCCTGCTATAGAGCACCACAGTGGAGGTGTCAGAATACCCAGAAAACCTAACGGTTAAACAGGGAAATGTTTCCAATTGTTTTTCTACAATTCATTTAAAAGGTGACTTTTATCAATATATTCGGCTGTATTTACTCTCCGATTCTAAAATGCTAATTAGCATTAAAGTAGACATCATGTAAAACTACAAATCCCAGCTAGCTCCTGCAGGTTGTCTCTAGCTGACACCTTTACTAACAGGTATTGTGTCAATTTAAAACTTGCACAAGACAGTTAACGGAATTGTCAATTTGAAAGAAATGTAGCCAATTTATTCATGAATACATTTAGATAGTTAATCCCGGGATTCTTACCTTTACCTCGATTCTTCAGTCTGTTCCAGATCATCATGGTATTTGTAGTTCTTTATGATAGCCACGTTAGCAGCTAATTAGCATTTCATTTTTGGGAGGTAAATACAGGCCAATATATTGATTAAAGTCACCTTGTCCTAGAGAGATTTACACGGTTATCAAAACATCACCCCAGGGGAAGCCTACACAAAACATCACCCCAGGGGAAGCCTACACAAAACCTTAATGGAGGAGTGGACAGTAAACCTCTAATTCTAGAGAGAACAGACCAGAACAGAGAGAGAGAACGATGTGGGAGAGAGACCAGACCAGAACAGAGAGAGAGAACGATGTGGGAGAGAGAACAGACCAGAACAGAGAGAGAGAACGATGTGGGAGAGAGACCAGACCAGAACAGAGAGAGAGAACGATGTGGGAGAGAGACCAGACCAGAACAGAGAGAGAGAACGATGTGGGAGAGAGACCAGACCAGAACAGAGAGAGAGAACGATGTGGGAGAGAGACCAGACCAGAACAGAGAGGGAGAACGATGTGGGAGAGAGACCAGACCAGAACAGAGAGGGAGAACGATGTGGGAGAGAGACCAGACCAGAACAGAGAGAGAGAACGATGTGGGAGAGAGACCAGACCAGAACAGAGAGAGAGAACGATGTGGGAGAGAGACCAGACCAGAACAGAGAGAGAGAACGATGTGGGAGAGAGACCAGACCAGAACAGAGAGAGAGAACGATGTGGGAGAGAGAACAGACCAGAACAGAGAGGGAGAACGATGTGGGAGAGAGAACAGACCAGAACAGAGAGGGAGAACGATGTGGGAGAGAGAACAGACCAGAACAGAGAGAGAGAACGATGTGGGAGAGAGAACAGACCAGAACAGAGAGGGAGAACGATGTGGGAGAGAGAACAGACCAGAACAGAGAGAGAGAACGATGTGGGAGAGAGACCAGACCAGAACAGAGAGAGAGAACGATGTGGGAGAGAGACCAGAACAGAGAGGGAGAATGATGTGGGAGAGAGAACAGACCAGCACAGAGAGAGAGAACGATGTGGGAGAGAGAACAGACCAGAACAGAGAGAGAACGATGCGGGAGAGAGACCAGAACAGAGAGAACGATGTGGGAGAGAGACCAGAACAGAGAGAGAGAACGATGTGGGAGAGAGAACTAACCAATGTTCCCTCTAAACCGCACAGCTTCCCCAAGACTGCCGCGCATAAAATAAAATACCAGCCACCGCCCAGAGGTCACAGAAGATTGAACTCCACTCAACTTTAGTTTACACCAGTGTTTCCCAACTCCGGTCCTCCTGTGCCTCCAGCAGCGCACGTTGTTGTTGCCCCAGACAAACATACCTGATTCAACTAGTCAATGGCTTGATTATTAGTTTGATTTAATCTTTATTTAACTAGGCAAGTCAGTTAAGAACACATTCTTATTTACAATGGCGGCCTACCGGGGAACGGTGGGTTAACTGCCTTGTTCAGGGGCAGAACGACAGATTTTTATCTTGTCAGCTCAGGGATTTGATCTAGCAACCTTTCGGTTACTGGCCCAACACACCGATATTGGCCAGATAACACAAATCCCAGAAGTGCCTTATTGTTATTATAAACTGGTTATCAACATAATTAGAACAGTAAAAAGTGATTTGTTTGTCGTACCCGTGGTATACGGTCTGATATACCACAGCTGTCAGCCAATCAGCATCCAGGGCTGGAACCACGGCTGTCAGCCAATCAGCATCCAGGGCTCAACCCACCCAGTTTATGTGATGTTTAAGACGTTGTCTGACTGGCTTTAATTACATGACCTACTTTGATCCCACTAACTCAAATGTTATCATCTTCTCTGTCTGTCTGCCTACCTCTGTCTGTCTGCCATCCCCTCTGTCTGCCTACCTCTCTGTCTGCCTGTCTGCCTACCTCTCTGTCTGTCTGTCTGCCTGCCTACCTGTCTGTCTGTCTGCCTGCCTGCCTGCCTCTCTGTCTCCATCCCTCTGTCTCTCTACAGGTTACCTGTCCCTAGGTGTGACACTTGGACCCAGAGGGACACAGACAAACTCCCCGGACTGCAGTTGGTGTAGCAGAGAGAGAACATGGCTTTGTCGTTTAAGAAAGACCTGGAGAAGTACAAGGAGATTGACGAGGATGAGCTCCTTAACAACCTGTCAGAGCAGGAACTCAAACAACTGGAGACTGCTCTGGAGGAGATGGACCCTGAGGTATGAAGGGGGGGTCTCACTGCTCTGGAGGAGATGGACCCTGAGGTATGAAGGGGGGGTCTCACTGCTCTGGAGGAGATGGACCCTGAGGTATGGAAGGGGGGGGGTCTCACTGCTCTGGAGGAGATGGACCCTGAGTTATGGAGGGGGGGGGGGGTCTCACTGCTCTGGAGGAGATGGACCCTGAGGTATGGAGGAGGGGGGGTCTCACTGCTCTGGAGGAGATGGACCCTGAGGTATGGAGGAGGGGGGGGGTCTCACTGCTCTGGAGGAGATGGACCCAGAGGTATGGAGGGGGGGGGGTCTCACTGCTCTGGAGGAGATGGATCCAGAGGTATGGAGGAGGGGGGGGTCTCACTGCTCTGGAGGAGATGGACCCTGAGGTATGGAGGAGGGGGGGTCTCACTGCTCTGGAGGAGATGGACCCTGAGGTATGGAGGAGGGGGGGGTCTCACTGCTCTGGAGGAGATGGACCCAGAGGTATGGAGGAGGGGGGGGTCTCACTGCTCTGGAGGAGATGGACCCAGAGGTATGGAGGGGGGGGGGGGGTCTCACTGCTCTGGAGGAGATGGACCCTGAGGTATGGAGGAGGGAGGGGTCTCACTGCTCTGGAGGAGATGGACCCTGAGGTATGGAGGAGGGGGGGGTCTCACTGCTCTGGAGGAGATGGACCCTGAGGTATGAAGGGGGGGGGGGGGGGTCTCACTGCTCTGGAGGAGATGGACCCAGAGGTATGGAGGGGGGGGGGGGGGGGGGTCTCACTGCTCTGGAGGAGATGGACCCAGAGGTATGGAGGGGGGGGGGGGGGGTCTCACTGCTCTGAAGGAGATGGACCCAGAGGTATGGAGGGGGGGGGGTGGGGTCTCACTGCTCTGAAGGAGATGGACCCAGAGGTATGGAGGGGGGGGTGTCTCAGTCTGTTTCTGTGTCTTCCTTGTGTTTTCTCCTTGTTCGCCAGACAGACATCTCATTCTTATCAACTTTTAACCTCCCAACTCTCGCAATCCTCAACTCTCAATGTTGGGAAATCTAAGGGAGAAGGAGAGAGAGTGTGTGGTGATTCTGCATGCAGTCTGCAAAGCCTTTCTATGTTGATTAGCACGCAGAGTAGAGGAGGAGGAGGAGGCGCGGCAGAGTAGAGGAGGAGGCGCGGCAGAGGAGGAGGAGGAGGCGCGGCAGAGTAGAGGAGGAGGCGCGGCAGAGGAGGAGGAGGAGGCGCGGCAGAGTAGAGGAGGAGGCGCGGCAGAGTAGAGGAGGAGGCGCGGCAGAGTAGAGGAGGAGGCGCGGCAGAGTAGAGGAGGAGGAGGGGCAGCAGAGTAGAGGAGGCGCAGCAGAGTAGAGGAGGAGGAGGCGCGGCAGAGTAGAGGAGGAGGAGGCGCGGCAGAGTAGAGGAGGAGCAGAGTAGTGATACCCCTCCAGGTCTGAGAGGTTTATGTTCCTTTTCAAGGGCCAGAGTGAGATTAAACAGCCCTTTATAAGTATATTACACAATACACACCAACAGAAGTATTGGGAATAGGACAATGTGTTACATCTCAAGTAGAGAGCATCATAAACATTCTTCTTGTCTTTCACTTATACACAGCATGAAGGAGATCCACTAACTAGGCAACCATAGAAACTCCACCCAACACAGCACCAATTGCAGCCCTGATGTTTTTAAACATGGCACATGAATTCACCAATCAGTCAATAAACCCATGTATCCACTCCTCCGTGTCTCCCCCCCCAGAATGCATTGCTGCCAGCGTCGATGCGTCAGAAGGACCACACAGTGAAAGCAGCCACCGGCCCCTACAGCAGAGAGAAACTACTCAGTTTTCTGGAGAAGGAGGCCCTGGAGTACAAAGACAGAGATGATGTTGTGTCTTTCTCTGGAGAGAGGAAAGGTAGGAGGCCCTGGAGTATAAAGACAGAGATGATGTAGTGTCTTTCTCTGGAGAGAGGAAAGGTAGGAGGCCCTGGAGCATAAAGACAGAGATGATGTAGTGTCTTTCTCTGGAGAGAGGAAAGGTAGGAGGCCCTGGAGTATAAAGACAGAGATGATGTAGTGTCTTTCTCTGGAGAGAGGAAAGGTAGGAGGCCCTGGAGCATAAAGACAGAGATGATGTAGTGTCTTTCTCTGGAGAGAGGAAAGGTAGGAGGCCCTGGAGTATAAAGACAGAGATGATGTAGTGTCTTTCTCTGGAGAGAGGAAAGGTAGGAGGCCCTGGAGCATAAAGACAGAGATGATGTAGTGTCTTTCTCTGGAGAGAGGAAAGGTAGGAGGCCCTGGAGTACAAAGACAGAGATGATGTAGTGTCTTTCTCTAGAGAGAGGAAAGGTAGGAGGCCCTGGAGTATAAAGACAGAGATAATGTTGTGTCTTTCTCTGGAGAGAGGAAAGGTAGGGGGAACCTGGTGTATGTTCAGACCGTGTGCAGTGTTTCCCCTACGATTTTTCTCAGGTGCTGTGGCAAAAGTAGCCGGGGGGGGGGGTTAGGAGAATGACTGAGAAATGATATTCTACTCCAAAATGCATGACGTCATCTGAAATATAACTGATGCGGCCCACCACTGAGACATGATGATGAGGAGCAAGCGGTGGCTGTGGGCTTGTGTCTCTCATTCGCTCTGTTTGCTACAAATATACATTGTAACGTATCACTCGGATCTAACTTCTTGAAGCTAGGGGGCAGAATTTTTATGTTTGGAAAAATAACGTTCCCAATGTAAGCTGCCTATTTCTCAGGTCCAGATACTAGAATATGTATATAATTGACAGAGTAGGATAGAAAACACTCTAAAGTTTCCAAAACTGTCAAAATATTGTCTGTGAGTATAACAGAACTGATTTTGCAGGCGAAAACCTGAGGAAATCCAAACCGGAAGTGACTCTTATTTTGAAAAATCACTGTTCCATTGCCTGCCTTTCGTCCATTTGAAGGGATATCAACCAGATTCCTTTTCCAATGTCTTCCTCAGGGTGTGAACAGTCTTTAGACATAGTTTCAAGCTTTTATTCTGAAAAATTAGAGAGATTTATCAAAACGTGTCAGTGGATAGACGGAGGTCCTTACATTAGTTCATGTGCTCGACACTGGTTGCTCGACATTTTCTTTCTCTCCAGTATTGAATAGTTTACAGTCCGGTTGAAATATGATCGATTATTGATGTTAAAAACAACCTGAGGATTGATTATTAAAAACGTTTGACATGTTCCTACGAACTTTACGGATACTTTTTGGAATTTTCGTCAAGCCTTGATGACGTGCCTAAGGCTGTGGAATACTTAACATAACGCGCCAAACAAATGGAGTTTTGTGGGTGATGTTGTGGGTGACTAGAGATGTTGTGGGTGACTAGAGATGTTGTGGGTGACTAGAGATGTTGTGGGTGACTAGAGATGTTGTGGGTGACTAGAGATGTTGTGGGTGACTAGAGATGGTGTGGGTGACTAGAGATGGTGTGGGTGACTAGAGATGTTGTGGGTGACTAGAGATGGTGTGGGTGACTAGAGATGGTGTGGGTGACTAGAGATGTTGTGGGTGACTAGAGATGGTGTGGGTGACTAGAGATGGTGTGGGTGACTAGAGATGGTGTGGGTGACTAGAGATGGTATGGGTGACTAGAGATGGTGTGGGTGACTAGAGATGGTGTGGGTGACTAGAGATGGTGTGGGTGACTAGAGATGGTGTGGGTGACTAGAGATGGTGTGGGTGACTAGAGATGGTGTGGGTGACTAGAGATGGTGTGGGTAATGTTTAGATGTTGTGGTTAATGTTTGTGGTCTTGAAGGGAAGGCTCTGTTTCAGACAGGTGTGTATTGTATTGCAGGCATGTTGACTTTCTAAGTGTCAGCCCCGTGTGTGTGTGTGTGTGTGTGTGTGTGTGTGTGTGTGTGTGTGTGTGTGTGTGTGTGTGTGTGTGTGTGTGTGTGTGTGTGTGTGTGTGTGTGTGTGTGTGTGTGTGTGTGTGTGTGTGTGTGTGTGTGTGTGTGTGTGTGTGTGTGTGTGTGTGTGTGTGTGTGTGTGTGTGTGTGTGTGTGTGTGTGTGTGTGTGTGTGTGTGTGTGTGTGTGTTTGCTCTCAGCTGTAATCAGTCCACTTCTGCATGTATTACTAATGCAGGTCTACTCTGGTCTTACACAACACACAGCTGAGAGAGGAGGAGGAGTGTGGGCTGGGAGAGACAGAGAGAATAGTGAGGGAGAAAAAAGCAATATGGTGGTACAGTCCTACTACAATACTGAGGGATTTCCTTGGGCTAGGACACACACACACACACACACACACACTTCTGGGTAGGAATACACCTTTAATGTCCCCCAGTACCAGTATGTATATAGAGCAGGGTTAGGTTTGTTACCTCCAGTATGTATATAGAGCAGGGTGAGGGTTGTTACCTCCAGTATGTATATAGAGCAGGGTGAGGGTTGGTACCTCCAGTATGTATATAGAGCAGGGTGAGGGTTGTTACCTCCAGTATGTATATAGAGCAGGGTGAGGGTTGGTACCTCCAGTATGTATATAGAGCAGGGTGAGGGTTGGTACCTCCAGTATGTATATAGAGCAGGGTTAGGGTTGGTACCTCCAGTATGTATATAGAGCAGGGTGAGGGTTGGTACCTCCAGTATGTATATAGAGCAGGGTGAGGGTTGTTACCTCCAGTATGTATATAGAGCAGGGTGAGGGTTGGTACCTCCAGTATGTATATAGAGCAGGGTGAGGGTTGGTACCTCCAGTATGTATATAGAGCAGGGTTAGGGTTGTTACCTCCAGTATGTATATAGAGCAGGGTGAGGGTTGGTACCTCCAGTATGTATATAGAGCAGGGTGAGGGTTGTTACCTCCAGTATGTATATAGAGCAGGGTTGGGGTTGGTACCTCCAGTATGTATATAGAGCAGGGTTAGGGTTGGTACCTCCAGTATGTATATAGAGCAGGGTTAGGGTTGGTACCTCCAGTATGTATATAGAGCAGGGTGAGGGTTGTTACCTCCAGTATGTATATAGAGCAGGGTTAGGGGTGTTACCTCCAGTATGTATATAGAGCAGGGTGAGGGTTGTTACCTCCAGTATGTATATAGAGCAGGGTGAGGGTTGTTACCTCCAGTATGTATATAGAGCAGGGTGAGGGTTGTTACCTCCAGTATGTATATAGAGCAGGGTGAGGGGTGTTACCTCCAGTATGTATATAGAGCAGGGTGAGGGTTGTTACCTCCAGTATGTATATAGAGCAGGGTGAGGGTTGTTACCTCCAGTATGTATATAGAGCAGGGTGAGGGTTGGTACCTCCAGTATGTATATAGAGCAGGGTGAGGGTTGGTACCTCCAGTATGTATATAGAGCAGGGTGAGGGTTGTTACCTCCAGTATGTATATAGAGCAGGGTGAGGGTTGGTACCTCCAGTATGTATATAGAGCAGGGTGAGGGTTGGTACCTCCAGTATGTATATAGAGCAGGGTGAGGGTTGTTACCTCCAGTATGTATATAGAGCAGGGTTAGGGGTGGTACCTCCAGTATGTATATAGAGCAGGGTGAGGGTTGGTACCTCCAGTATGTGTATATAGAGCAGGGTGAGGGTTGGTACCTCCAGTATGTATATAGAGCAGGGTGAGGGTTGGTACCTCCAGTATGTATATAGAGCAGGGTGAGGGTTGGTACCTCCAGTATGTATATAGAGCAGGGTGAGGGTTGGTACCTCCAGTATGTATATAGAGCAGGGTGAGGGTTGGTACCTCCAGTATGTATATAGAGCAGGGTTAGGTTTGTTACCTCCAGTATGTATATAGAGCAGGGTTAGGGTTGGTACCTCCAGTATGTATATAGAGCAGGGTGAGGGTTGTTACCTCCAGTATGTATATAGAGCAGGGTGAGGGTTGGTACCTCCAGTATGTATATAGAGCAGGGTTGGGGTTGGTACCTCCAGTATGTATATAGAGCAGGGTGAGGGTTGGTACCTCCAGTATGTATATAGAGCAGGGTTAGGGTTGGTACCTCCAGTATGTATATAGAGCAGGGTTAGGGTTGTTACCTCCAGTATGTATATAGAGCAGGGTGAGGGTTGTTACCTCCAGTATGTATATAGAGCAGGGTGAGGGTTGGTACCTCCAGTATGTATATAGAGCAGGGTTGGGGTTGGTACCTCCAGTATGTATATAGAGCAGGGTGAGGGTTGGTACCTCCAGTATGTATATAGAGCAGGGTTGGGGTTGGTACCTCCAGTATGTATATAGAGCAGGGTTAGGGGTGTTACCTCCAGTATGTATATAGAGCAGGGTGAGGGTTGTTACCTCCAGTATGTATATAGAGCAGGGTGAGGGTTGGTACCTCCAGTATGTATATAGAGCAGGGTGAGGGTTGGTACCTCCAGTATGTATATAGAGCAGGGTTAGGGTTGGTACCTCCAGTATGTATATAGAGCAGGGTTAGGGTTGGTACCTCCAGTATGTATATAGAGCAGGGTGAGGGTTGGTACCTCCAGTATGTATATAGAGCAGGGTTAGGGTTGGTACCTCCAGTATGTATATAGAGCAGGGTGAGGGTTGTTACCTCCAGTATGTATATAGAGCAGGGTTAGGGTTGGTACCTCCAGTATGTATATAGAGCAGGGTGAGGGTTGGTACCTCCAGTATGTATATAGAGCAGGGTTAGGGTTGTTACCTCCAGTATGTATATAGAGCAGGGTGAGGGTTGTTACCTCCAGTATGTATATAGAGCAGGGTGAGGGTTGGTACCTCCAGTATGTATATAGAGCAGGGTGAGGGTTGGTACCTCCAGTATGTATATAGAGCAGGGTTAGGGCTGGTTCCTCCAGTATGTATATAGAGCAGGGTGAGGGTTGTTACCTCCAGTATGTATATAGAGCAGGGTGAGGGTTGGTACCTCCAGTATGAATATAGAGCAGGGTGAGGGTTGTTACCTCCAGTATGTATATAGAGCAGGGTTAGGGTTGGTACCTCCAGTATGTATATAGAGCAGGGTTAGGGTTGTTACCTCCAGTATGTATATAGAGCAGGGTGAGGGTTGTTGCCTCCAGTATGTATATAGAGCAGGGTGAGGGTTGTTACCTCCAGTATGTATATAGAGCAGGGTGAGGGTTGGTACCTCCAGTATGTATATAGAGCAGGGTTAGGGTTGTTACCTCCAGTATGTATATAGAGCAGGGTGAGGGTTGGTACCTCCAGTATGTATATAGAGCAGGGTTAGGGTTGGTACCTCCAGTATGTATATAGAGCAGGGTTAGGGTTGGTACCTCCAGTATGTATATAGAGCAGGGTTAGGGTTGGTACCTCCAGTATGTATATAGAGCAGGGTGAGGGTTGTTACCTCCAGTATGTATATAGAGCAGGGTGAGGGTTGTTGCCTCCAGTATGTATATAGAGCAGGGTTAGGGTTGGTACCTCCAGTATGTATATAGAGCAGGGTTAGGGTTGGTACCTCCAGTATGTATATAGAGCAGGGTGAGGGTTGGTACCTCCAGTATGTATATAGAGCAGGGTGAGGGTTGGTACCTCCAGTATGTATATAGAGCAGGGTGAGGGTTGGTACCTCCAGTATGTATATAGAGCAGGGTTAGGGTTGGTACCTCCAGTATGTATATAGAGCAGGGTTAGGGTTGGTACCTCCAGTATGTATATAGAGCAGGGTTAGGGGTTGGTACCTCCAGTATGTATATAGAGCAGGGTGAGGGTTGTTACCTCCAGTATGTATATAGAGCAGGGTGAGGGTTGGTACCTCCAGTATGTATATAGAGCAGGGTTAGGGTTGGTACCTCCAGTATGTATATAGAGCAGGGTTAGGGTTGGTACCTCCAGTATGTATATAGAGCAGGGTTAGGGTTGGTACCTCCAGTATGTATATAGAGCAGGGTGAGGGTTGGTACCTCCAGTATGTATATAGAGCAGGGTTAGGGTTGGTACCTCCAGTATGTATATAGAGCAGGGTTAGGGTTGGTACCTCCAGTATGTATATAGAGCAGGGTGAGGGTTGGTACCTCCAGTATGTATATAGAGCAGGGTTAGGGTTGTTACCTCCAGTATGTATATAGAGCAGGGTGAGGGTTGGTACCTCCAGTATGTATATAGAGCAGGGTGAGGGTTGGTACCTCCAGTATGTATATAGAGCAGGGTGAGGGTTGTTACCTCCAGTATGTATATAGAGCAGGGTGAGGGTTGGTACCTCCAGTATGTATATAGAGCAGGGTGAGGGTTGGTACCTCCAGTATGAATATAGAGCAGGGTGAGGGTTGGTACCTCCAGTATGTATATAGAGCAGGGTGAGGGTTGGTACCTCCAGTATGAATATAGAGCAGGGTTAGGGTTGTTACCTCCAGTATGTATATAGAGCAGGGTTAGGGTTGTTACCTCCAGTATGTATATAGAGCAGGGTGAGGGTTGGTACCTCCAGTATGTATATAGAGCAGGGTGAGGGTTGGTACCTCCAGTATGTATATAGAGCAGGGTTAGGGTTGTTACCTCCAGTATGTAGATAGAGCAGGGTTAGGGTTGGTACCTCCAGTATGTATATAGAGCAGGGTTAGGGTTGGTACCTCCAGTATGTATATAGAGCAGGGTTAGGGTTGGTACCTCCAGTATGTATATAGAGCAGGGTGAGGGTTGTTACCTCCAGTATGTATATAGAGCAGGGTTAGGGTTGGTACCTCCAGTATGTATATAGAGCAGGGTTAGGGTTGGTACCTCCAGTATGTATATAGAGCAGGGTTAGGGTTGTTACCTCCAGTATGTATATAGAGCAGGGTTAGGGTTGGTACCTCCAGTATGTATATAGAGCAGGGTTAGGGTTGGTACCTCCAGTATGTATATAGAGCAGGGTGAGGGTTGGTACCTCCAGTATGTATATAGAGCAGGGTGAGGGTTGGTACCTCCAGTATGTATATAGAGCAGGGTTAGGGTTGGTACCTCCAGTATGTATATAGAGCAGGGTTAGGGGTTGGTACCTCCAGTATGTATATAGAGCAGGGTTAGGGTTGGTACCTCCAGTATGTATATAGAGCAGGGTGAGGGTTGGTACCTCCAGTATGTATATAGAGCAGGGTTAGGGGTTGGTACCTCCAGTATGTATATAGAGCAGGGTTAGGGTTGGTACCTCCAGTATGTATATAGAGCAGGGTGAGGGTTGGTACCTCCAGTATGTATATAGAGCAGGGTTAGGGTTGGTACCTCCAGTATGTATATAGAGCAGGGTGAGGGTTGGTACCTCCAGTATGTATATAGAGCAGGGTTAGGGTTGGTACCTCCAGTATGTATATAGAGCGGGGTGAGGGTTGGTACCTCCAGTATGTATATAGAGCAGGGTGAGGGTTGTTACCTCCAGTATGTATATAGAGCAGGGTTAGGGTTGGTACCTCCAGTATGTATATAGAGCAGGGTTAGGGGTTGGTACCTCCAGTATGTATGTATATAGAGCAGGGTGAGGGTTGGTACCTCCAGTATGTATATAGAGCAGGGTGAGGGTTGGTACCTCCAGTATGTATATAGAGCAGGGTGAGGGTTGGTACCTCCAGTATGTATATAGAGCAGGGTTAGGGTTGGTACCTCCAGTATGTATATAGAGCAGGGTGAGGGTTGTTACCTCCAGTATGTATATAGAGCAGGGTGAGGGTTGGTACCTCCAGTATGTATATAGAGCAGGGTGAGGGTTGTTACCTCCAGTATGTATATAGAGCAGGTTTAGGGTTGGTACCTCCAGTATGTATATAGAGCAGGGTGAGGGTTGGTACCTCCAGTATGTATATAGAGCAGGGTGAGGGTTGGTACCTCCAGTATGTATATAGAGCAGGGTTAGGGTTGGTACCTCCAGTATGTATATAGAGCAGGGTTAGGGTTGGTACCTCCAGTATGTATATAGAGCAGGGTGAGGGTTGGTACCTCCAGTATGTATATAGAGCAGGGTGAGGGTTGGTACCTCCAGTATGTATATAGAGCAGGGTTAGGGTTGGTACCTCCAGTATGTATATAGAGCAGGGTTAGGGTTGGTACCTCCAGTATGTATATAGAGCAGGGTTAGGGTTGGTACCTCCAGTATGTATATAGAGCAGGGTTAGGGTTGGTACCTCCAGTATGTATATAGAGCAGGGTGAGGGTTGGTACCTCCAGTATGTATATAGAGCAGGGTGAGGGTTGGTACCTCCAGTATGTATATAGAGCAGGGTTAGGGTTGGTACCTCCAGTATGTATATAGAGCAGGGTTAGGGTTGGTACCTCCAGTATGTATATAGAGCAGGGTGAGGGTTGTTACCTCCAGTATGTATATAGAGCAGGGTGAGGGTTGTTACCTCCAGTATGTATATAGAGCAGGGTGAGGGTTGGTACCTCCAGTATGTATATAGAGCAGGGTGAGGGTTGTTACCTCCAGTATGTATATAGAGCAGGGTGAGGGTTGGTACCTCCAGTATGTATATAGAGCAGGGTGAGGGTTGGTACCTCCAGTATGTATATAGAGCAGGGTGAGGGTTGGTACCTCCAGTATGTATATAGAGCAGGGTGAGGGTTGTTACCTCCAGTATGTATATAGAGCAGGGTTAGGGTTGGTTCCTCCAGTATGTATATAGAGCAGGGTGAGGGTTGGTACCTCCAGTATGTATATAGAGCAGGGTGAGGGTTGGTACCTCCAGTATGTATATAGAGCAGGGTGAGGGTTGGTTCCTCCAGTATGTATATAGAGCAGGGTGAGGGTTGGTACCTCCAGTATGTATATAGAGCAGGGTGAGGGTTGGTACCTCCAGTATGTATATAGAGCAGGGTTAGGGTTGGTACCTCCAGTATGTATATAGAGCAGGGTTAGGGTTGTTACCTCCAGTATGTATATAGAGCAGGTTTAGGGTTGTTCCCTCCGGTAGAATTCCAGAACCATGATGTCATGGCCCCTGATCTCTGGAGAGGAAGTCTGTCAGGAATAACCTCACACACATTCCTTTTCCCTCACCCCACTGTGTGTGTGGTGACAGACCATAGCAACAACTCTTGTTATCAGCAGGGGCTGATTTAATTAGTCTAGTGGAATTTACATTCGATTAGACCGTAAAGTGATTTGTGTTTTACACACCATGGTCACCAAAATCGGACTAAGTGGACTGGACAAGAGTTTCTGGAGAGATTGAGAGCTTTTCAGTGATGAGCACAATTTAATATTAGCAGCACAGATGTGCATCCCAGTTCTGTTCAGCAGTGAAGGACACGTCACACCCAGTACACACAGCCTACATCAGCTGGTGAGCTGCAGGGGAGCAAGCGATGAGTGTGAAGACAGGCTCTGCCTCTGGTTATACACATCGCACAGGTGACTCTCTTGCTTCGCCGTAGCGAACCAGTCACCACCAGCCTCCTAGTTAGCTACCCTTTGCCTGGTGAAAGGGATACTTCAGGATGTTGGCAATGAGGCCCTTAGACTTCTCTTGCTCTCTCTCTCTCTTTCTCTCTCTCTTGCTCTCTTTGTCTCTCTCTGTCTCACTGTGTGTTTCTGTCTCACTCATTCTCTCTGGCTTGACTTCACTTCCTGAAAGCCAATAAACAGCTATTAGACGGCCATTCTGTGTCGGTACCTGTGGACAACAGTTTCAGTTACCCCCATTTATAGACAGACACAGAGAGAAGCACCCAGCAGGACCTAGAGCCTGTAGAGAGGTTACAGCTCTGTAGCAGCCTGTAGAGAGGTTACAGCTCTGTAACAGCCTGTAGAGAGGTTACAGCTCTGTAGCAGCCTGTAGAGAGGTTACAGCTCTGTAGCAGCCTGTAGAGAGTTTACAGCTCTGTAACAGCCTGTAGAGAGGTTACAGCTCTGTAGCAGCCTGTAGAGGTTACAGCTCTGTAACAGCCTGTAGAGAGGTTACAGCTCTGTAGCAGCCTGTAGAGAGGTTACAGCTCTGTAGCAGCCTGTAGAGAGGTTACAGCTCTGTAGCAGCCTGTAGAGAGGTTACAGCTCTGTAGCAGCCTGTATAGAGGTTACAGCTCTGTAGCAGCCTGTAGAGAGGTTACAGCTCTGTAGCAGCCTGTAGAGAGGTTACAGCTCTGTAGCAGCCCGTAGAGGTTACAGCTCTGTAGCAGCCCGTAGAGAGGTTACAGCTCTGTAGCAGCCCGTAGAGAGGTTACAGCTCTGTAGCAGCCTGTAGAGAGGTTACAGCTCTGTAGCAGCCTGTAGAGAGGTTACAGCTCTGTAGCAGCCTGTAGAGAGATTACAGCTCTGTAGCAGCCTGTAGAGAGGTTACAGCTCTGTAGCAGCCTGTAGAGAGGTTACAGCTCTGTAGCAGCCTGTAGAGAGGTTACAGCTCTGTAGCAGCCTGTAGAGAGGTTACAGCTCTGTAGCAGCCTGTAGAGAGGTTACAGCTCTGTAGCAGCCTGTAGAGAGGTTACAGCTCTGTAGCAGCCTGTAGAGAGGTTACAGCTCTGTAGCAGCCTGTAGAGAGGTTACAGCTCTGTAGCAGCCTGTAGAGAGGTTACAGCTCTGTAGCAGCCTGTAGAGAGGTTACAGCTCTGTAGCAGCCTGTAGAGAGGTTACAGCTCTGTAGCAGCCTGTAGAGAGGTTACAGCTCTGTAGCAGCCTGTAGAGAGGTTACAGCTCTGTAGCAGCCTGTAGAGAGGTTACAGCTCTGTAGCAGCCTGTAGAGAGGTTACAGCTCTGTAGCAGCTGGTGAGAAATTACAGGAAAGGGTTGAGAAACAGTGTAGAGGGTTTGAGATGTGGCTATGACTGGACTCTCTGTGGCACTCTCTCGCTCTTTCTCTCTGTGTCTCTCTCTCTCTCTCTTGCTCGCTCTCTTTCTCTCTCTCTCTCTCTTGCTCTCTCTCTCTCTTGCTCTCTTTGTCTCTCTCTGTCTCTGTGTGTTTCTGTCTCACTCATTCTCTCTGGCTTGACTTCACTTCCTGAAAGCCAATAAACAGCTATTAGACGGCCATTCTGTGTCGGTACCTGTGGACAACAGTTTCAGTTACCCCCATTATAGACAGACACAGAGAGAAGCACCCAGCAGGACCTAGAGTGTCTGTAGTACATACAACCTCACAGATATTTGACATGTAGGATATCACCTGTAGAGAAAGGAAAATGTAATGCAGGGACATTTCAACCACTGTGTGTTAACCAGAAGGCTGTAACTGTGGCTGTAAGTGCTGGAGATAGTAGGCTAACTGGTAACTGACTCTCCTCCAGAGGGCCTGACACAGGAAGTGGGGTGTTGTGGGTAATGGCTGTATTTACTGTTTAGAGGCTTTTCAGGAAGTGCCAAGGCCCCCTCGAGACTGCCTTTTAGACTGGAGAGTAGGGGGGCACGGAGGGTGTTATGTTGGAGGGGCGGGGAGGGGACTGAAGCACAATTAGAGTCATTTAGCAGACGCACTTATTCAGAGCCACTTCTAGTAGTGAGTTCATACATTCCCATGAAGGAAACGGTCACTGTATCATTTTCCTGTTTTTAAAGTGGGGGGGTTGGGGGCAGAGGCACAGAGGCTGTTCTCCTTGAGGGAGTTGTGTGGCAGGAGAAGAGGGGGAGGGGCTACTGAAGGTAAAGGCTACTGTATATTATTTTAGAGTTGGGGGGGGGCGCTGATGGGGTTGTCTGGGACTGTATTTGGACACCTTTGACTGGTATCATTTAAAGGTTTTTCTTTATTTTTACTATTTTCTACATTGTAGAATAATAGTGAAGACATTAAACTATGAAATAACACAAAATATAAAATATATTTTGATTTGTGTTCCACTTTTTTGGTTACTACATGATTCCATATGTGTTATTTCATAGTTTTGATATCTTCACTATTATTCTACAATGTAGAAAATAGTTTTTTTTTAAATAAATAAGAAAAACCCTTGAATGAGTAGGTGTGTCCAAACTGTTGAGTGGTACTGTATATGAAATAGGAGTGAAAGTGTAATCGATGTGTAACAACTACGTTAAAGGGTTACGTGCTGAAGAGGTTAGGGTCAGCCTCTGTATGTAGCTGTGTGTTGTAACGTCTGGACAACAAGTTAGTTGCCCCAGCAGCAGCATAGAGGAGTTGAGACTTTACTCTCTGTTCCGTGACTTCCTGTCTCTCTTTCCTTCTGCTGGGTTTCCATGGCAATGCCTCTGGGCCTGACTGAAGGAGGGAGAGAGACGGGGAGGGAGGGAGCGATGCAGACGGTCTTGTCTCCTCAGTCTGATGAAGATCTCCAGCTGTGTTATGTAAAGATGTCTGCTCTCTGTCTCCACACACACACACACACACACACACACACACACACACACACCGAGACAAAGCAGAAGGGTTCATGGGTAGACGCTACACAGGACAGACAGAAATAGCAGCAACCAGACAGAGCAGACTAGAACACAATGTACCACTTAGATACAGTCCGTCCTGCAGTAGAACACACTGTACCACTTAGATACAGTCCATCCTGCAGTAGAACACACTGTACCACTTAGATACAGTCCGTCCTGCAGTAGAACACACTGTACCACTTAGATACAGTCCATCCTGCAGTAGAACACAATGTACCACTTAGATACAGTCCGTCCTGCAGTAGAACACACTGTACCACTTAGATACAGTCCATCCTGCAGTAGAACACACTGTACCACTTAGATACAGTCCGTCCTGCAGTAGAACACACTGTACCACTTAGATACAGTCCGCCCTGCAGTAGAACACACTGTACCACTTAGATACAGTCCGTCCTGCAGTAGAACACACTGTACCACTTAGATACAGTCCGTCCTGCAGTAGAACACACTGTACCACTTAGATACAGTCCGTCCTGCAGTAGAACACACTGTACCACTTAGATACAGTCCGTCCTGCACTAGAACACACTGTACCACTTAGATACAGTCCGTCCTGCAGTAGAACACACTGTACCACTTAGATACAGTCCGTCCTGCAGTAGAACACACTGTACCACTTAGATACAGTCCGTCCTGCAGTAGAACACACTGTACCACTTAGATACAGTCCGTCCTGCAGTAGAACACACTGTACCACTTAGATACAGTCCGTCCTGCAGTAGAACACACTGTACCACTTAGATACAGTCCATCCATCCTGCAGTCTCTCTCTCTCTCTCGCTCTCTCTCTAGCCCTCGCTCTCTCTCTCTAGCCCTCTCTCTCTCTCTCGCTCCCTCTAGCCCTCGCTCTCTCTCTCTCTCTAGCCCTCGCTCTCTCTCTAGCTCTCTCTCTCTCTCTCTCTAGCCCTCGCTCTCTCTCTCTAGCTCTCTCTCTCTCTCTCTCTAGCCCTCGCTCGCTCTCTCTCTAGCCCTCGCTCGCTCTCTCTCTAGCCCTCGCTCGCTCTCTCTCTAGCCCTCGCTCGCTCTCTCTCTAGCCCTCGCTCGCTCTCTCTCTAGCCCTCGCTCGCTCTCTCTCTAGCCCTCGCTCGCTCTCTCTCTAGCCCTCGCTCGCTCTCTCTCTAGCCCTCGCTCGCTCTCTCTCTAGCCCTCGCTCGCTCTCTCTCTAGCCCTCGCTCGCTCTCTCTCTCTCTAGCCCTCGCTCGCTGTCTCTCTCTCTCTAGCCCTCGCTCGCTCTCTGTGTGTCTTGTCTCTGGCTTTGTTGGTGTGTTCTCTAAAGACCGCTGTAGTAGACACACATGAGCCGCTAGGAGTTAGCGTTATGGATAAAACGACCTCAGAATGAGTTGGAGCAGCTAATATACGTTAGCCGCTAGGAGTTAGCGTTATGGATAAAATGACCTCAGAATGAGTTGGAGCAGCTAATATACGTTAGCCGCTAGGAGTTAGCGTTATGGATAAAATGACCTCAGAATGAGTTGGAGCAGCTAATATACGTTAGCCGCTAGGAGTTAGCGTTATGGATAAAATGACCTCAGAATGAGTTGGAGCAGCTAATATACGTTAGCCGCTAGGAGTTAGCGTTATGGATAAAATGACCTCAGAATGAGTTGGAGCAGCTAATATACGTTAGCCGCTAGGAGTTAGCGTTATGGATAAAATGACCTCAGAATGAGTTGGAGCAGCTAATATACGTTAGCCGCTAGGAGTTAGCGTTATGGATAAAACGACCTCTAGAGACCCCAGAGCAAAAACATCATGACATCAATCTCAACACAGCTCAGAGAAAATGAACTCAACAAGACAAGTACATGAGTAATGGAAATGTCTTGTGTGTGTTCCCCAGTGAGATATGGTTCTGCGGTGTGTGCTCTGGTTCGCTGGTGGTGATGTCATTCCTAGGTACAGTAATTACAGACTGCTGTATAGATATGCAGGCAGAGAGAGTGAGAGCATGGAAAATGTGTGTAATGAGAAATAGAATACTGTGTGTGTGTGTGTGTGTGTGTGTGTGAGACATGAAACATTGACTAATGTTGTGTTAGTTCAAATAGACATAATTGAGACAAATGATAGCTGTATTATACAATTACAGAATGGAACACACACACACACAGACACACACACACACACACACACACACACACACACACACGCGGACAGTCAGGGCTAAGCAGTCGATGTGCTTCCTAGAAGAACAATACGACCCGTCCAGATAGGAAGGGTTAGAGCAGGGGTGTCAAACATACGGCCCGCGGGCTGGATCCGGCCAATCTGTCCCGCGGCGTGATTTGAGTACCAAAAAAATAACAAAAAAATAAATACATGAAATTTTGTTTTTGTGGGGGGAAACAAACTCAATATACTTTAAAATGACTCAAACCAAATATAACCTGTACAATTAATAATGGACGTACAGTCATGCAGTTTGACTGTCCAGCTCTAATAATCACCTAAGACAGTCCAGGAGCATCAAATTCCCCAAAATGACATAGGATCTTTTCTTTTCTTTGTTGCCAATTTTGATGGTCAGGAAATATAACCAATTTTAATTGTGGACCTCGTTGAAGACCAAATGCAGGCCCTGGGTTAAACACTAGTAGTGTCCTGCCTCTCCCCTGGGTTAAACACTAGTAGTGTCCTGCATCTCCCCTGGGTTAAACACTAGTAGGGTCCTGCCTCTCCCCTGGGTTAAACACTAGTAGTGTCCTGCCTCTCCCCTGGGTTAAACACTAGTAGTGTCCTGCCTCTCCCCTGGGTTAAACACTAGTAGTGTCCTGCATCTCCCCTGGGTTAAACACTAGTAGTGTCCTGCATCTCCCCTGGGTTAAACACTAGTAGGGTCCTGCATCTCCCCTGGGTTAAACACTAGTAGTGTCCTGCATCTCCCCTGGGTTAAACACCAGTAGTGTCCTGAATCTCCCCTGGGTTAAACACTAGTAGTGTCCTGCATCTCCCCTGGGTTAGACACTAGTAGTGTCCTGCATCTCCCCTGGGTTAGACACTAGTAGTGTCCTGCATCTCCCCTGGGTTAGACACTAGTAGTGTCCTGCATCTCCCCTGGGTTAAACACTAGTAGTGTCCTGCATCTCCCCTGGGTTAAACACCAGTAGTGTCCTGCATCTCCCCTGGGTTAAACACCAGTAGTGTCCTGCATCTCCCCTGGGTTAAACACTAGTAGTGTCCTGCATCTCCCCTGGGTTAAACACTAGTAGGGTCCTGCATCTCCCCTGGGTTAAACTCTAGTAGGGTCCTGCATCTCCCCTGGGTTAAACACTAGTAGGGTCCTGCATCTCCCCTGGGTTAAACACTAGTAGTGTCCTGCATCTCCCCTGGGTTAAACACTAGTAGTGTCCTGCATCTCCCCTGGGTTAAACACTAGTAGTGTCCTGCATCTCCCCTGGGTTAAACACTAGTAGTGTCCTGCATCTCCTTACTTACTTACTTACTTACTTACTTACTTTATTGTCCCCATGGGGAAATTTTGTTGCAGTGTCATGTACACATTTAAAGTGGCGTTAAATACAAAACAAGATTGACAATACAACTTTCAATAACAGTCACGCACCAATAAATAAAATAAAATTTAAAATTTAAAAAAGAAGAAAAGACTAGCCTGCTGGCCTTACGGGGTCAATGGGAACATTTGCCCGAGCTATTTAAGAGGGATATCACACCTGGCACAAATGATTGTCTCGTTCTATTTTTCCTGTTGAGGGGTGCCCTATACCTGCGCCCAGAGGGGAGTAATTCAAAGTCCAGGTACAGGGGGTGACTTGGGTCTAAAATGATTTTGTGAGCCTTACGGAGGGCCCTGACCTTAAAAATCTCATCCAGGCCTGTCTGTTTGACTCCAAGTACCTTGCTTGCTGTGGTAATAATCCTTCTCAGCATGTTTCTCTGACTGACAGTTGCATTGCCAAACCAACAAACAATACAAAAAGTTAAAATACTCTCAATAAAGGATTTGTAAAACAGAGTCAATATAGTACAGTCTATATTAAAAGAACCCAACTTTTTTAGAAAGTACAGTCTCTGTTGGCTCTTTTTGTAGATCTGGTCTGTACATTTACTCCACTGAAGCTTACTGTCCAAAAAGACACCCAGATATTTATATTCCTCTACAATTTCTATGTTCTGACCTCTGATAGATGTTGCAGAGGTAGGTAGTGTTCTCTTCCTGAAGTCTATGCTCATCTCTTTGGTCTTGTTGGTATTGAGGACCAAGTGTGATTGGTCACAGCACTCTGCAAAGTCATTTAGGACCGGGCCATGATGTTCCTCGTCATCATGCAACAGGCTGATCAAGGCAGTGTCATCAGCGAACTTAACGAGGTGTCTGTCAGGATGGGAACTAATACAACTATTAGTGTACAAGATGTACAGAAGTGGGGACAAAACACATCCCTGAGGAGAGCCTGTATTGGTATTGCGTATATCCGACACATGGGGACCTATTTTGACTCGCTGTGAGCGTTGGCTCAGGAAGTCCAACAGCCACAAAACCAGCCCCCCATCTAAGGAAAAGTCCCGAATGAGTCTCTGTGCCAGAATGTAGGGCTGGATTGTGTTGAAGGCAGAAGAAAAGTCAACAAACAGAACCCTGACATGGGATTTGGTACCTTCTAGATGTCTATAGACCATGTTAAGGAGGGTAAGAATGGCATCATCAACTCCTCTGCTAGGCTGATAGGCAAACTGAAATGGGTCGAGGAGCTTCTGGGTGACACTGAGAATATGACTTTTCACAATTTTCTCAAGGCATTTCATAACTAAGGATGTCAAAGCGACAGGGCGATAGTCATTCAGCACAGAGGGATTCGATACTTTAGGAATTGGTATAATTATTGATTTTTTCCACAATACTGGAACGTGTTGCTGGTTGAGTGAGGATTGGAAAATGTCTGTAAAAACACCAGCCAGTTGTTCAGCACAGTGCTTTAACACATGCCCACTTATTTTGTCTGGGCCTGGGCTTTTGTATGTGTTACATCCCCTGAACAACTTTAGAACATCAGACTGTTGAACAACAACTCTCTCAAACATTTGTAATGATGCTTCCATTTGTTTTACCTCCGACACGAAGTTGTCTGATTCAAATCTTGAGAAGAAAACATTCAGTTCATTAGCCATGTTCTGGCCCTCATATCCCCCAAGGTCAGCACTGGTTTTTCCCCTGCCTATATGGGGGGCGCTAGCCATGGATTTAATCCCTTGCCAGGCCACCCTTGCGTTTCCTGAGGAGAGGGTCCTCTCCACCCTTTGCTTGTATGCCTCCTTGTCCACCAGTATCTGTCTTTTTATCTCACGTTGTACATCTCTTAAAGCCTGTCTATCACCCCCAGCATAAACTGCCTTCTTCCTATCAAGTAATGATTTTAGATGTTTTGATACCCAAGGCTTGTTGTTAGGGAAGATTTTACAGGTCTTAGTAGGCACAACTGACTCAACACAGAAGTTTACATAGTCTGAAATAACCTCTGTGAGTTCATCCAGATCAGAGCTGCTGTCCTCAAATACCTCCCACATTGTACAGTCAAAACACCCCTGGAGACAAGTGATACTGTTGTCATTCCAGATCTGGACAGTTTTAACTGTGGGTTTCTCCCTCTCCAGGAGGCGACAGTAAATTGGCCTGAGGTAGACCACATTGTGGTCTGATGTCCCCAGAGGAGGTCTGGTGGTGGCAGAGAACGCCTTTGGTATTGTCCCATAGCACAAATCAAGAGTCCTATTTTTCCTAGTGTGACATTTCACATACTGATGGTATGTGCGCAGGACTTTGCGCAAGGTACAGTTGTTAAAATCCCCTAAAATAAATGTGGGTGCGTCGGGGGAGATGAATTCCAGTTTCTGTGACAGATTATAAATAATCTCTGATGCCTTTGTTATATTAGCTTTTGGTTGAATGTACACAACGGTAACAAACAATTGGGGGAACTCACGGGGCAGATAGTAAGGTCGCAGTGACACAGAAAGCAGTTCAATGTCGGGGGTACAGAGTCGCTCTCTTACCAGGATCGATTTACACCACTGGTCCCTGACAAGCAGGCAGACGCCCCCTCCGTGAAGTTTCCCTGTGACTGTCAGATCGCGGTCCGCTCTGACCAGGGTGAAGCCGGCCGGCTCCACTTCTCTGTCCGGGACTCTGTCATCCAGCCAAGTCTCAGTAAATGCCAGCAAACAGGCCTCCCGGTATTCGTGTTGGAAGCGCAGATTCGCTGACAACTCATCCGCTTTCCCCCTCAGTGACTGGGCATTAATCAGCAAGGTGGTGGGTAAGGGAAGTTTGTTCTTAATTTTTTTAAGTCGTTGTCTGATTCCCCCGCGTTTTCCACGTTTGCATTTGGGTTTGTAATCCACTCGCAGACAATCAGGTATTAGATGGGCCATTGGGATATCCATCGTGTTCGTATTTGAGTTGCATTGTAGTAAAAACTCCCTGCTGTATTGGATTCCGCTGCCAGCAGCGTTTTCATTATTTAGTCCGTTCGTAGCGGGTATGTACACGATCAACAAGATCAGTCCAAAACCCCACCACTGGAAATCCATGGTTGGCAGAATGTTTGTAAACTAAGTGTACAAATTAAAAACATAAAATAACGCCACTAAGTGTACAAATTAAAAACATAACATTAAAAACATAAGATAACGCCACACCAAACGTCACACACACTGCAGGTCGCAACAGAGCCGCGTCCTGAATCTCCCCTGGGTTAAACACTAGTAGTGTCCTGCATCTCCCCTGGGTTAAACACTAGTAGTGTCCTGCATCTCCCCTGGGTTAAACACTAGTAGTGTCCTGCATCTCCCCTGGGTTAAACACTAGTAGTGTCCTGCATCTCCCCTGGGTTAAACACTAGTAGTGTCCTGCATCTCCCCTGGGTTAAACACTAGTAGTGTCCTGCATCTCCCCTGGGTTAAACACTAGTAGTGTCCTGCATCTCCCCTGGGTTAAACACTAGTAGTGTCCTGCATCTCCCCTGGGTTAAACACTAGTAGTGTCCTGCATCTCCCCTGGGTTAAACACTAGTAGTGTCCTGCATCTCCCCTGGGTTAAACACTAGTAGTGTCCTGCATCTCCCCTGGGTTAAACACTAGTAGTGTCCTGCATCTCCCCTGGGTTAAACACTAGTAGTGTCCTGCATCTCCCCTGGGTTAAACACTAGTAGTGTCCTGCATCTCCCCTGGGTTAAACACTAGTAGTGTCCTGCATCTCCCCTGGGCTAAACACTAGTAGTGTCCTGCATCTCCCCTGGGTTAAACACTAGTAGTGTCCTGCATCTCCCCTGGGTTAAACACTAGTAGTGTCCTGCATCTCCCCTGGGTTAAACACTAGTAGTGTCCTGCATCTCCCCTGGGTTAAACACTAGTAGTGTCCTGCATCTCCCCTGGGTTAAACACTAGTAGTGTCCTGCATCTCCCCTGGGTTAAACACTAGTAGTGTCCTGCATCTCCCCTGGGTTAAACACTAGTAGCGTCCTGCATCTCCCCTGGGTTAAACACTAGTAGCGTCCTGCATCTCCCCTGGGTTAAACACTAGTAGCGTCCTGCATCTCCCCTGGGTTAAACACTAGTAGGGTCCTGCATCTCCCCTGGGTTAAACACTAGTAGGGTCCTGCATCTCCCCTGGGTTAAACACTAGTAGGGTCCTGCATCTCCCCTGGGTTAAACACTAGTAGTGTCCTGCATCTCCCCTGGGTTAAACACTAGTAGTGTCCTGCATCTCCCCTGGGTTAAACACTAGTAGTGTCCTGCATCTCCCCTGGGTTAAACACTAGTAGCGTCCTGCATCTCCCCTGGGTTAAACACTAGTAGCGTCCTGCATCTCCCCTGGGTTAAACACTAGTAGTGTCCTGCATCTCCCCTGGGTTAAACACTAGTAGTGTCCTGCATCTCCCCTGGGTTAAACACTAGTAGGGTCCTGCATCTCCCCCGGGTTAAACACTAGTAGTGTCCTGCATCTCCCCCGGGTTAAACACTAGTAGTGTCCTGCATCTCCCCCGGGTTAAACACTAGTAGTGTCCTGCATCTCCCCTGGGTTAAACACTAGTAGTGTCCTGCATCTCCCCTGGGTTAAACACTAGTAGTGTCCTGCATCTCCCCTGGGTTAAACACTAGTAGTGTCCTGAATCTCCCCTGGGTTAAACACTAGTAGTGTCCTGTATCTCCCCTGGGTTAAACACTAGTAGTGTCCTGCATCTCCCCTGGGTTAAACACTAGCAGGGTCCTGCATCTCCCCTGGGTTAAACACTAGCAGGGTCCTGCATCTCCCCTGGGTTAAACACTAGCAGGGTCCTGCATCTCCCCTGGGTTAAACACTAGCAGGGTCCTGCATCTCCCCTGGGTTAAACACTAGCAGGGTCCTGCATCTCCCCTGGGTTAAACACTAGCAGGGTCCTGCATCTCCCCTGGGTTAAACACTAGTAGCGTCCTGCATCTCCCCTGGGTTAAACACTAGTAGCGTCCTGCATCTCCCCTGGGTTAAACACTAGTAGCGTCCTGCATCTCCCCTGGGTTAAACACTAGTAGGGTCCTGCATCTCCCCTGGGTTAAACACTAGCAGGGTCCTGCATCTCCCCGGGGTTAAACACTAGTAGTGTCCTGCATCCTGGAATCTTCTAAGTGGG
This sequence comes from Salvelinus alpinus, assembly GCF_045679555.1. Classification (NCBI taxonomy): domain Eukaryota; kingdom Metazoa; phylum Chordata; class Actinopteri; order Salmoniformes; family Salmonidae; genus Salvelinus; species Salvelinus alpinus. Next base: position 11,626,147 of record NC_092090.1, on the reverse strand, counting down.
ATTTTGGGAAAGTTACTCGGATTTCGCAACTTTAGACTCTAGACTCTCAAGCAGGGATGGGCAACTGGCAGATCAATCCCACCCCACCTTTGGGGTCTCAACTTACTGTTGACAGTTTGATAAGTAGAATACACAAGTTGCGATTTCTAAATTTGGTTGTGCATACGCAGTTTTTCTGCTTATGTCAGTCACTGATAGTCAGTCAATTAGCCCATTTCAGCAAACACAAATGTTTAGGCTGCTAAGTTAGTTTTGCGGGCAGCTATCTAAACTTGTTATCATTGTTGAATTACCGGCCGGAGTACACACTGTACCATTTTGATGTTTGGTAGTTAGTCTCACTCAGATATCATATTTGCAAACATTTCCCCTTCATCCTATGACTAATTGTGGTGAAAGAATATACACAGACTAAAGATTAAGTAGAAAATAGATCAATAAAAGCCTTCTTCAAAACATCTAACTGAATGTAGATTTGAGAATGCGCTATTGGGACCATTTTTTTTTTAAATTTAGTGTTATGACATTATTTGTAACAATGCTGAGTTTTTTTCTGGAGCAAAAAGGGTCTTGGGGGCTCCCGAGTGGTGCAAACCCGGGTTTGATCCCAGGCTGTGTCACAACTGACCGAGCAAAAAGGGTCTTGGGGGCTCCTGAGTGGTGCAAACCCGGGTTTGATCCCAGGCTGTGTCACAACTGACCGAGCAAAAAGGGTCTTAGGGGCTCCTGAGTGGAGCAGTGGTCTAAGGGATTGTTTGAGGTGTCACTACAGACCTGGGTTTGATCCCAGGCTGTGTCACAACTGACCGTGACCAGGAGTCCCATAGGCCTAGCGTCGTCCGGGTTAGTGGAGGGTTTGACCGGGGGGGACTTTAGTTTGCTTATCGCGTTCTAGCGACTCCTTACTGCGGGCCGGGCACCTGCAGGCTGACTTCGGTAGTCAGTTGAATGGTGTTTCCTTCGACACATTGGTGTGGCTGGGTTAAATGGGCGGGGGTTAAGAAGCTAATTTCGGCAAGTCATGTTTCGGGGGACGCATTTCTCGACCTTCGCCGCTCCCGAGCCCGTTGGGGAGTTGCAGCTATGAGACAAGATCGGAATTGGAAATGATGAAATTGGGGTGAGAAAGGGGGTTAGAACGAGAGCGAGAGAAAAAAGGGGCGTCTATACGGCTGAATTCTGTCCGGGCCCTGGGCAAGAAAATTTGAGGCCCCCATCTTGGCGGTTAAGAAAACATTTAGCGGTTTTAAAGCTAATTTCCTGCAATTCTACGCATTTTGACATGGCTAATGTTGTGTTCTTATGCTCCAAACATATTAACAAAATCAATGACGGTCTGATTGTCTAGTTTTTATTTTGGTGATTGGAAGTTCTCAAAGATGATTGTTTATTATAGGCTATTAAAAAAAATTACAGACCTCTACATGCTTTGTAAGTAGGAAAACCTGCAAAATCGGCAGTGTATCAAATACTTGTTCTCCCCACTGTATATCCATTTTGTATTTGGTTTAGTTGTTTTAGTTTACACTGAAAGCGTTTTAACATCCCAAATAGTTTTTGAACCACTGCTGTAGAGGATGGGAGGAGAAAACGAACCATGTCCAAGTTAAAGGGCTACTTTGGGAATTTAACAATGAGGCCCTTCTATCTATGTCCCCAGAGTGAGATTAACTTGTGGATACCATTTTTATGTCTCTGTGTCCAGTATGAAGGAAGTTAGAGCTAACTAGCGGCAGATACCCATAGACTTCCAGTCATTTCGCTAACGCTAGTTAGCAACTTCCTTCAAACTGCACGCGGAGACATAAAAGTGATATCAGTGAGTTCATCTGACTCCCTTTAACTCCAGCTGCTACTCACTTATTGGTTGTTTCATATGCAGTATTGACTATATTGATGAGTTTATTAGCAGTGGTGATTTTTCATCTGTCTCTCTGGACATTAAAAATAAACATGGGTTCTCTGGCTGACTGCCATCGCTTCTGCAGTGCATTGTGGTCCTTCCTGTGTCAGCTGGGGAATGACCTGTACAGAAGAGACCAGAGGGTCAACAGGAAGTTGGATACATCTGCCTAGTCAGGTTCTCACTCTTCTCTCCCTCCTTCCCTCTCTCCCATCTCCCTTCACTCTCCCATATCTCTCCCCTCTCTCTATCTTTCCCTCTCACTCTGCCTCTCCCTGTAGGCAAGGCATTTGTTCCCAAGCAGCGGCCTATCGAGTCTCGTCAGGAAGATGTAACGACCCTTGACCCTGAACTAGAAGAGGCCCTGTCCAGTGCTACCGACACTGAGCTCTGTGACCTGGCAGGTAAGGGGGAGGGGGTAGGTAGGTTGTCTTCTTAGGAACAGAGACACACACAGCCTCTCTCTTTCTCTCTCTCTCTCTCTCTGCGTTAGAAAGATCTGTGTATCTTACTGTCTCCAGTCTCTCTAAGGACCGCTAAATGCTAAATACAGGAGTCTTTCATACACACTGTCAGCCAGGCTTGTCCCATGGTACACACACACACACACACACACACACACACACACACACACACACACACACACACACTAAGCCTGTTGTTGTGTGTGTGTGTCCACAGCGATCCTAGGTGTCCATACCCTGGTGACCAGCACCCAGAGCTACGATGGAACCAGCAGTAAAGACGGAGGATACAACAGTGAGTACACAACCGCAAAGCAACCATAACACAACCACAATGTAACCATAACACAACCACAATGTAACCACAATGTAACCATAACACAACCGCAAAGCAACCACAACACAACCATAACACAACCGCAAAGCAACCACAACACAACCATAACACAACCGCAAAGCAACCATAACACAACCGCAAAGCAACCATAACACAACCGCAAAGCAATCATAACACAACCGCAAAGCAACCATAACACAACCGCAAAGCAACCATAACACAACCGCAAAGCAACCATAACACAACCGCAAAGCAACCATAACACAACCGCAAAGCAACCATAACACAACCGCAAAGCAACCACAACACAACCGCAATGTAACCACAACACAACTGCAATGTAACCACAACACAACCACAATGTAACCATAACACAAACACAATGTAACCACAACACAACCACAATGTAACCACAACACAACCACAATGTAACCACAACACAACCACAATGTAACCACAACCACAATGTAACCACAACCACAATGTAACCACAACCACAATGTAACCACAACCACAATGTAACCACAACCACAATGTAACCACAATGTAACCACAACACAACCACAATGTAACCACAACGCAACCACAATGTAACCACAACGCAACCACAATGTAACCACAACGCAACCACAATGTAACCACAACGCAACCACAATGTAACCACAACGCAACCACAATGTAACCACAACGCAACCACAATGTAACCACAACGCAACCACAATGTAACCACAACGCAACCACAATGTAACCACAATGTAACCACAACGCAACCACAATGTAACCACAACGCAACCACAATGTAACCACAATGTAACCACAATGCAACCACAACGCAACCACAACGTAACCACAATGTAACCACAACCACAATGTAACCACAACACAACCGCAACGTAACCGCAACGTAACCACAATGTGACCGCAACACGACCGCAATGTAACCTTAACACGACCGCAATGTAACCACAACGCAACCGCAATGCAACCATAACACAACCGCAATGTAACCACAACGTAAACACAACGTAACCGCTACACTACTAACCCCAACATAACCAGTGTTATATTTGCTCTTGGTTACATCTGGTTGTTTAGTGACTACAGTCCTCCTATATACATAAGTGTAATTGATGAATATATTTCTCACCAGACGTGGTGAAGGGGGAGAAGATGACCCCAGTGTTTGATGAATATATTTCTCACCAGACGTGGTGAAGGGGAGAAGATGACCCCAGTGTTTGATGAATATATTTCTCACCAGACGTGGTGAAGGGGGAGAAGATGTAACCCCAGTGTTTGATGAATATATTTCTCACCAGACGTGGTGAAGGGGGAGAAGATGTAACCCCAGTGTTTGATGAATACTGATGAATATATTTCTCACCAGACGTGGTGAAGGGGGAGAATGTGACCCCAGTGTTTGATGAATATATTTCTCACCAGACGTGGTGAAGGGGGAGAAGATGACCCCAGTGTTTGATGAATATATTTCTCACCAGACGTGGTGAAGGGGGAGAAGATGACCCCAGTGTTTGATGAATATATTTCTCACCAGACGTGGTGAAGGGGAGAAGATGACCCCAGTGTTTGATGAATATATTTCTCGCCAGACGTGGTGAAGGGGAGAAGATGACCCCAGTGATTGATGAATATATTTCTCACCAGACGTGGTGAAGGGGAGAAGATGACCCCAGTGTTTGATGAATATATTTCTCACCAGACGTGGTAAAGGGGGAGAAGATGACCCCAGTGTTTGATGAATATATTTCTCACCAGACGTGGTGAAGGGGGAGAAGATGACCCCAGTGTTTGATGAATATATTTCTCACCAGACGTGGTGAAGGGGGAGAAGGTGACCCCAGTGTTTGATGAATATATTTCTCACCAGACGTGGTGAAGGGGGAGAAGATGACCCCAGTGTTTGATGAATATATTTCTCACCAGACGTGGTGAAGGGGAGAAGATGACCCCAGTGTTTGATGAATATATTTCTCACCAGACGTGGTGAAGGGGGAGAAGGTGACCCCAGTGTTTGATGAATATATTTCTCACCAGACGTGGTGAAGGGGGAGAATATGACCCCAGTGTTTGATGAATATATTTCTCACCAGACGTGGTGAAGGGGGAGAAGGTGACCCCAGTGTTTGATGAATATATTTCTCACCAGACGTGGTGAAGGGGAGAAGATGACCCCAGTGTTTGATGAATATATTTCTCACCAGACGTGGTGAAGGGGAGAAGATGACCCCAGTGTTTGATGAATATATTTCTCACCAGACGTGGTGAAGGGGGAGAAGATGACCCCAGTGGTTGATGAATATATTTCTCACCAGACGTGGTGAAGGGGGAGAAGATGACCCCAGTGGTTGATGAATATATTTCTCACCAGACGTGGTGAAGGGGGAGAAGATGACCCCAGTGTTTGATGAGCCTCCTAACCCCACCAACGTAGACGACACTCTGCAGAGGATAAAAAACAATGACGCTGCGCTGACGGAGGTTAACCTCAACAACATCAAGGTACGTACGCACACACACACACACACACACACACACACACACATGCTCGCACACATGCTCGCACACACACACACACATGCTCGCAGACACACACACACACACACACATGCTCGCAGACACACACACACACACACACACACACACATGCTCAGACACACACACAAACACACACACACATATATATATATATAACTCACTGACACACACACAATGAGACCAGATGTGATTCCCCTGTATTTTCCTGGTGTTCCAGAACATTCCCATTCCCACGCTGAAGGAGTTTGCCAAGGCCATGGAGAGGAACACACACGTCAAGAAGTTCAGCCTGGCCGCCACGCGGAGCAACGACCCCATCGCTGTGGTGGGTGTCTCTCTGTCTGTCTGTCTGTCTCTGTCTGTCTGTCTGTCTGTGGGTGTCTGTCTGTCTGCCTGTCTGTCTGCCTGTCTGTGGGTGTCTGTCTGTCTGTGGGTGTCTGTCTGTCTGTGGGTGTCTGTCTGTCTGTGGGTGCCTGTCTGTCTGTGGGTGTCTGTCTGTCTGTGGGTGCCTGTCTGTCTGTGGGTGCCTGTCTGTCTGTCTGTTTGTCTGTGGGTGTCTGTCTGTCTGTGGGTGTCTGTCTGTCTGTGGGTGTCTGTCTGTCTGTGGGTGCCTGTCTGTCTGTGGGTGCCTGTCTGCGGGTGTCTGTGGGTGCCTGTCTGTCTGTGGGTGCCTGTCTGTCTGTCTGTCTGTCTGTGGGTGCATGTCTGTCTGTGGGTGCCTGTCTGGGTGCCTGTCTGTCTGTATCTGTCTGCGTGTCTGCCTGTGGGTAGGGCAGAAGTGTGTGCAGGTTTTTGCTCCAACCCACTCCTAACTCCTCCCCCAGGCGATGAGTGAGATGCTGAAGGAGAACAAGTGGTTGCGGAGTCTCAACCTGGAGTCTAACTTCATCACCAGCGCTGGTGCTGCCGCCCTGGTGGACGCTCTCCGAGACAACGACACACTGACGGAGATCAAGATAGACAACCAGGTCACACACATCACACTAACTATACACACACATCACACACATCACACACACACATCACACACATCACACACACACACATCACACTAACTATACACACACATCACACATCACACACATCACACACACACACATCACACACACACACACATGGAGATCAAGATAGACAACCAGGTAACACACAACACACTAACTATACACACACACACACACATCACACTGAGATCAAGATAGACAACTAGGTCACACACACATCACACACACACACATCACACTGAGATCAAGATAGACAACCAGGTAACACACATCACACTAAATATACACACACACACACACACACACACACATCACACTGAGATCAAGATAGACAACCAGGTAACACACACACATCACACTAACTCACTACAGGGGTTTTTCAGCCTCTGTCCAATTCTTCAGGTAAAAATAAAATATAACCAGAGCAGAAGATCATCTAACAGTCACCGACAATAACGTCAGGGAGAATCTAAAATTCAAAAACATTTGTCGTGATGTGGTGCCCCCATTCATTTAGTGAGAACGTTTAAGTCACTGTGTGTGTGTGGTTGTTGACGGTTGTGTGTGGTTCTTGACGGTTGTGTGTGTGTGTGTGTCTCAACAGAGGCAGCAGCTGGGGACTTCAGTAGAGATGGAGATGGCTAAGATGCTGGAGGACAACAACAGCATAGTGAAGTTTGGCTACCACTTCTGTCAGCAAGGCCCACGGGCTAGAGCTGCTGCTGCTATCACCAAGAACAATGACCTGAGTAAGAACACACACACACACACACACACACACACACACACACACACACACACACACACACACACACACAGGTTAATTTGATGGAATGAAATTTGCATGTGTTTGAAAACATATACTGCTACCTGAACGTTTTACTGCATATTATGAGGCGTGTCATATCTTGCTTCAAAGTAGCCTAGCCAAAATCAGACCATATCTGTGGAGGATTTTTTTTATTTGTATAACTTTCTTTCGTTGTCCAGTAGCCAAAGGCACAATCCTAGTCATATTAGCGACACGTGATAGTTGTTGATAATCCTAGTCATATTAGCGACCCGTGATAGTTGTTGATAATCCTAGTCATATTAGCGACCCGTGGTAGTTGTTGACAATCCTGGTCATATTAGCGACCCGTGATAGTTGTTGATAATCCTGGTCATATTAGCAACACGTGATAGTTGTTCACAATCCTGGTCATATTAGCGACCCGTGGTAGTTGTTGATAATCCTAGTCATATTAGCATATTAGATCTTTCCTCTTTCTAAATTTCTAACTGATATTTTCGTCTTGTTGACTAGTGATTTAGCTGTTCGTCACTCGTCTTGTTGACTAGTGATTTAGCTGTTCGTCACTCGTCTTGTTGACTAGTGATTTAGCTGTTCGTTACTCGTCTTGTTGGCTAGTGATTTAGCTGTCCGTTACTCGTCTTGTCGACTAGTGATTTAGCTGTTCGTTACTCGTCTTGTTGACTAGTGATTTAGCTGTTCGTCACTCGTCTTGTTGACTAGTGATTTAGCTGTTCGTCACTCGTCTTGTTGACTAGTGATTTAGCTGTTCGTCACTCGTCTTGTTGACTAGTGATTTAGCTGTTCGTCACTCGTCTTGTTGACTAGTGATTTAGCTGTTCATTACTCGTCTTGTTGGCTAGTGATTTAGCTGTCCGTTACTCGTCTTGTTGGCTAGTGATTTAGCTGTTCATTACTCGTCTTGTTGGCTAGTGATTTAGCTGTCCGTTACTCGTCTTGTTGACTAGTGATTTAGCTGTTTGTTACTCGTCTTGTTGACTAGTGATTTAGCTGTCTGTTACTCGTCTTGTTGGCTAGTGATTTAGCTGTTCATTACTCGTCTTGTTGGCTAGTGATTTAGCTGTCCGTTACTCGTCTTGTTGACTAGTGATTTAGCTGTTTGTTACTCGTCTTGTTGACTAGTGATTTAGCTGTTCATTACTCGTCTTGTTGGCTAGTGATTTAGCTGTTTGTTACTCGTCTTGTTGACTAGTGATTTAGCTGTCCGTTACTCGTCTTGTTGGCTGAGGAAAAGTAAACATGGACAGTTATTCTAACATGTTCAAAGTGCACATCAGAATTCAGTAAGAAGTACCGCACATCGATGGGTCCTCGACTTGTTCTGTTAATATGAATGACCTCATTCTAAATGTGATTTCTATCCTTCTTCATTAGCATAAGGCTGGTTTGACTATCCGTTAGCATAAGGCTGGTTTGACTATCTGTTAGCATAAGGCTGGTTTGACTATCTGTTAGCATAAGGCTGGTTTGACTATCTGTTAGCATACGGCTGGTTTGACTATCTGTTAGCATAAGGCTGGTTTGACTATCCGTTAGCATAAGGCTGGTTTGACTATCCGTTAGCATAAGGCTGGTTTGACTATCCGTTAGCATAAGGCTGGTTTGACTATCCGTTAGCATAAGGCTGGTTTGACTATCCGTTAGCATAAGGCTGGTTTGACTATCCGTTAGCATAAGGCTGGTTTGACTATCCGTTAGCATAAGGCTGGTTTGACTATCCGTTAGCATAAGGCTGGTTTGACTATCTGTTAGCATAAGGCTGGTTTGACGCTCCGTTAGCATAAGGCTGGTTTGACTATCGGTTAGCATAAGGCTGGTTTGACTATCGGTTAGCATAAGGCTGGTTTGACTATCGGTTAGCATAAGGCTGGTTTGACTCTCCGTTAGCATAAGGCTGGTTTGACTCTCCGTTAGCATAAGGCTGGTTTGACCCTCCGTTAGCATAAGGCTAGTTTTACTCTGACGTGGGCTTGTATGCACTTTAAAATCATAGGGTTGGACTATCTTCTGTCTCTTCTGACCAGCACGGGACTGTTTTAGGATTGTTTGATCACCATGTTGTCTGCTGTGTTTTGATCAAGCCTCTATCTATCTATCTCACTGTACAATTCCTCCTTGTCCTCTTCTCCTTTCCTCTTCCTGTCTTCTCTCCAGTCCGCAAGAGGCGAGTGGAGGGGGACCAGTAAGGGGCGGAGCCTGTCCTGTCTCCCAGCCTGTCCCGTCGTCTCATCTCGCCGTATGGAATACATTTTTCAACCAATCCCCTGGTCTCATCTCACCGTGGCGTGCGTGTGGACGTTGTGCCAAAACCCGGAGCAAGGCGCCCTCAACCAGACAGGGACTGAGTCACAAATGGCACCCTTGTTCCCTACGTAGTGTACTACTTTTGACCAGAGCCCTAGGGGCTGTGATCGTGTACTATAGAGAATAGGGTTCCATTTGAGACTCAGCTAACATCATCTATCTGAGAAGAAGATACATAACTGGAATAACCCTCTCCTCTAGTACCTACATATCTATACATACATGTTGTTATTATTATTATTATTGTTTATTATACTATTGTTAGAACTACAGCTGTACATCTTATTGTTGAGTTTTTTTCAGTTCATTTCAGGCGCTTTTTTTCTTTTCTCTGAATGATTTATTTTCTGTTTTTTTTTACTGTGTTTAGAGCAACATGAACAGTACTGTAACCTAACCAAGTAACCATGGGTTTAAACATACTATCCTCTGACCTCTAACCCCTACAGTGGTACGGGACAGGCCTCCCTAGCTAGACTGCTGTATCTCTTGGTTCTGAAAGCTCTTGGTTCTGATCTGTAGATCGGTGCTTCCTAGACAGTGGGAAGAGAGAGTCAGGACCCACTGGTCACCTCTAGCAGACTGGTTCACCTGGTAGGCCTGTCTGTTTAGCCTGCTGGGGTTGATGTGGTGGGTTGTCCTGGTAGGGCTGTCTGTTAACCTCCTGGGGTGGATGTGGTGGGTTGTCCTGGTAGGGCTGTCTGTTAACCTCCTGGGGTGGATGTGGTGGGTTGTCCTGGTAGGGCTGTCTGTTAACCTCCTGGGGTGGATGTGGTGGGTTGTCCTGGTAGGGCTGTCTGTTAACCTCCTGGGGTGGATGTGGTGGGTTGTCCTGGTAGGGCTGTCTGTTAACCTCCTGGGGTGGATGTGGTGGGTTGTCCTGGTAGGGCTGTCTGTTAACCTCCTGGGGTGGATGTGGTGGGTTGTCCTGGTAGGCCTGTCTGTTAACCTCCTGGGGTTGATGTGGTGGGTTGTCCTGGTAGGGCTGTCTGTTAACCTCCTGGGGTTGATGTGGTGGGTTGTCCTGGTAGGCCTGTCTGTTTACCTCCTGGGGTTGATGTGGTGGGTTGTTCTGGTAGGGCTGTCTGTTAACCTCCTGGGGTTGATGTGGTGGGTTGTGTCGTGGAAAATCATTTTCAAATACAACGCTTACCAGAACTTTTAAAATCAAACATGCTCTTTATTACAACTGTACAGCCCACTGGCATGTCCCCGCGGAACACACCCCGCGGAACACACCCCGGTTCCAACATTTATACATAAATAGCATATGGGTCCACCCCATATGCAAATAAGCATACCTCCCCCAATTCTTCCTGCCATCCTTATCTTTTTAGTTCAGGCTTCCTGCTTGTTCACGCCTACTAACGCCCATTATCTGCTTTCAGTTAAATTATAATAGTGGCCAGACCCATGCTTGTCTTAAAAATAATATATGTCCATCTACCCTCTAGGCCTATGACTCAACCCTGTATTTAATTCAATGCCCCAGCATGTTCTCTGGTATGTCCTTATTGGAATTGGCAGACTCTATGTCTCTTCTTGTCATTAGTGTCCAGTTGCCTTAAGCATATTTCTCTGGTATGTGTGCTTTTAGTGGAATGTGTAGACTATAAGTCTAGTGTGTCCAATTATTTTAGGTGCCCATGTGTCTGGTCAGTCTGTCAGCACAATGGAGAAAATAAGAGGGCCAGAACGTCCCTTAGTATATCTCCATTACCACAGTCTCATGATAAATGTGAACATGTGGTTCGTTACTTTAATGTTCAGCTGTCTTATGTCTTTATATTTTATCCATGTGTTTTATGTTACTACTACAATCCCCCCTCTGGGGCTATTTAGCCACATAAATGATACAAATAAGACTTTGGGATAGTAAATTAAAATACCTATGATAAACAAGAAAATACAAAAAATAAAAACAAAGTGAAGCATATAAACCAACTAGACCAAACATCTCCAATGTGAAATAGGAGTAAAAGATCCAATCAGAAACATTAAAGAAAACCAACTAGACCAAACATCTCCAATATTCATAAGAGTAAAAGATCAAATTTGGTATAAAAATATAATTAATCCATTCTAAGTTCATATTTGGTGTTATCCACAAAAATATAGATTCAAATCCTGATTTAACCTCATCTCTGGCCTTGAAATCCCTAGGTAGACCTCTAAGCAGTCCAATTGCATTAAGGTATACCTCAGGATCCTTATCATAAGCCATTTTAACTCTAGGTTTAACATAGTCATCATGGAGTGATTCAATAATAGTAACCTATTTAATTGCTCTAACTAAGGCACAAGGACCAATCCATCCATCAGGCAATACATTCAACAGTTAGTTTTTTTCCACACATCCAGAAACTATCAGCAATACCTCTGTCTTGATTTTTCAACATAGTAAGAGATGGCGCAACCTGAGTTATGTAACTACACAACCCTTTTCTATTCATAATCAATCCTTTATCATTACTTTTACGAACTCCCGCATTCTCTAGCACCCAAATAGTATCACATTCTACAGTGGTGTTTCCTACATCAATTCCTTCAGTGTGGTGTCTGTAAAAACATTCATATTTTCCTTTAACCACAGTACTTCTGTCTAACTGGGGTCCATTTAATTCAGTTCTAATTTCATAGGCAGCACAATCATTGTCTCCCAACTTAGTCTCGTTTAACATGGCTCTGCCTCTAGTGCTCCCTTGATCAATCCTACATTCAATGTCACACAAGGAAATAGAATACTTTCTATTGGTACAATGGTCATTTTTCCAATTTACACAGTTTTTAAATGATGCTGGTTCAGAGACTATTAAAAGATCAGACAAAGGTGATTTTCTACACAAAATACAATTGTCCATTCTGTGTTTGTTTGCCATAGACTTAACCCATTTGTACCACTCGTTCTTCACTACTTCTTCTCGTGTGCTGTCCTTGAGTGGTTCTAATATATCTAATTCTGTCGCTTTTTCAATGTTCTTATCTTGAGGTAGATCATTAGAGTTTATCAGAAAGTTCCAAATGTCAGTAAAAAACTCTCCTGACTGATGTCTCAGGTTGCTTTGTTGGCACGGTGGTCTGCTTGGTAAGGGCAGTCGATGTCATCTAGTGGTAACTACTGTGGTCGTCACAGCAGCCGCCACCCTTGTTGTTGTCACAGGTTCTTCCTGTTCAGGTGCAGGGGTAGGTCTTCACCTTCCACTGGTTCAATCTTGTTCATGATGAGCACCTACTCGTCTTTTTCTTTGATTCATGTCAGGTCACATCCTTTCGGGTCCCAAACGACTTCTCCCTTTGTTTGGTGATGTGTCCATCCACAGAGTGCAATCTCCGATAAGGGTTTGATCCTTATGATTGAGATAGACTTCAGTTCTCCTGCTTCTGTTATACATTGAGGTGGAACATAGATTCTAACCTTGTCAGTCTTTTTGGATTGTTCGGCTGATTTCATTCTTCTCTTCCTGCTCCCACCATACATCTTGATTGTGCATTAGTCTGTTGTTTCTATACTAGCATTCACTGTTGCTTCTGTTATGTCAATGTCATTATTCTTTTGTTGTTCTAACATCAATTGTCTGTAAAGGAGGCCATTCAAAAATTTAAAAGTCAATTGTGGGGTAATCCCCATTTTCTTCAGCTTGCGGGACTTTTCCTCCTCTTTCTTCACCTGAAGCTCCCTCCTCAGGCCGGACTTAGCTTCCATCTGGAAGGGTTTCAATTTTAGGAAAGAAACGTTCTTATTCTGTTCCTTGTGAGGCCTCTCCTCCTCTTCTGGGTGCATTAGTCGGTGCACGTGTCATATTTTGGCTTTCACTTGATTTACTGTTTTCTTGGCTCCTCCCTGGCATCTCAATCGTTTCCGCTGCTCCTGCTCCCTCCAGGCTCCCTCCTGGTGAATCAGCATCCTCAGTGTCCTCATCTTTATGTGGTTGTATCCTTCTCTCTGTTGGGACTCAGCTGCAGTGGTTCAGATGGTACCACGTCTGGCTTCTTTTCACTTGGACGGCCGTTCTTGTTGCTTTGGCCACCTCATAGGGTCCATCTCTCCTCGGTTGATCCCACTTCCTCCGGATCCCTCCAACGTGGACTAGATCTCCTGGTACCACTGAGAGAGGTCCTTCTGGTCCCCTTGGATCATCAGACGCAGAACCTCTCATCCTGGTTCAGGTTTCTGCCTACTTTCTGTGAAGCATTCATACTTAGAGACTTATGGCCTCTGTTCTAAGATTGCACCATACATCCTCTTACTTCCATCACTCATCACACAACAAACAGACAGTCCAGCTGAAGCTGGCGAACCCCTCTCCTTCTGGTTTCCTAAACATAAGACTTGGAAAACAACAGACAAAACATAACAGCATTGACAATGTTATGTGTTATGCATAAATATATTCATGCAAACTGAAATCTGAGACCATGACAATTCCCACTCTCTCTTTACCTGACTCTATGCCTCCAGGATACTTTTCTGCTGGACTCCACAAAAATAAAAGCCCTAAAAAGCTTCCTCATGCTTCCACCCAGTCTTCCCCTTTCGGCCACAGGTTCTGAGAGGTGTTCCCAAATCATGTCATTTTTACTTAGTTTCCCATCTACTCCATTTCAACTGATAATCATGTGCATAACCTACAATTAACATTCTCTCTTCTTGAATTAATTCAACACTGTATATGCTTTCATATCAATCCCTTTAACATGTTTGTTTAGAGTATAATATCCTATTATCCATTCTCTTTCACATGATGTATTAAAAATAAAACAAGTAGCCTCCAAACTCAACCCAGTATGTCTATAGTGGAATCTAATCTCTCTCTCTTTCTCTCTCTGATTCCACATCCTCTGTCATGGTGTTTTCAAGCTCACCCATTATTCAGCTGGACCTTACTTCTCGTGAGACTTATGCACCCACCAAAGAGAGACATAAAGAACTTTACCACTGCAGTGTTGTAAGAAGTATACCACCAGCCTGGTGTATCTTGATGTACACTCAATCTCCAGAATGCAGCCCAAGCCCTTCCATTTCTGGCTGTTTTTCCTGAGGACATACACACTAACACATGGGTTATTCCCTGACAACAGACTTCCTTCTTATAGCAAGATCACTAAATCTTAATTTTTAATAACAGCCCTATGTAAACATTCTGCCTCAATACCTGGCCTCCTGCCACAGAAATATTCATAATGATAGTTAAATGATGGTCCCTACGGCAACTGCTGTAAAATAACATGTAATCAGTCAAGCGTCTTCCAGTTGGAAGAATATCCAATCCTAACAAAACTATGTCATAAGTTTCTTAAACTTTTGCTCTAATGTTCAAAATGCCACCACTTATTCTTTTTACCATATCTTTAGATATGTGAATTGTTCTATTTACTTTTAGAATTGTCCCTATATTTTACACAGCCAGCTGTCTTTCCTTTTCTGTGAATTATCTCTATTTTTATACATATTTCTAGAAATAACACCCCTTTACTACCATTACCTTCATTTATAAGTCCCCTAACCCATAACTGCCATTGTTTGATACATACTTAAAACATCCTTAAGTCAATTTAAAATAGATATCATTCCCTCCTGAGGAACATATTCACAACCTTATGTTCCTCAAAACAAATAAATTGACCAAACGAGAAAAAGAGAAAAAATAAATTATAATAATTGCACATTTGCAATATTACCACTATTTTTAATGTAATGGAAAACGTCCATCCGTTTCATTATATGCCAATGTTATTGTTGGTCTCTGTCTTCTTCATCCTTGGGTAACATTGCACAACAGAATACCTTTTTATTCCATTATTTTATAAAAGTTTTATCATTACAATTCCAATGATATTATAAAACAAAATAAACAAAAAACCTTATCTAATCCTCTGTAAGTTGTCAACCTCCTTGTCTCAGGAGTATTTTCCAGAGTGGCCCTAGGCCTATTAAATTTAAACAGTGCTATATCTAAATAACTAAACAGTTATTTTGAAATACTTTTCCCAATCCAATATTCAGGATAACAGTCCTTAGTGTTTACTTTAACTCAAATTTGACCTTATCTATTCAATACACAACATCCCTTTAATAATTAACATTTATACTAAACACTTGTATTACCAGTACTATCTATTTTCCCAATAGCCCTTTTGTCTCAGTTTCTCTCATGAGTGGCCTGATAATAAAAAAATCAGTACCCCAATAACCTTAAGTCATTATTCTCCCAACAAATATAACATAATTTCAGCATGTCTTTTTTTTTTTTTAGATACAGTTCACAGGTCATCAGACACAGTTGTCCCTCACTATTCAGTCGATTAGGGCGGGTATGAGCTCCACACCCACTAGTGGTGATATTCTCTCCCATGCCCTAAAGCATTCTGACGTCACCTTTCATGACAACTCCCTTATTCTACTGGTGATCTCTCAGATAATTACAGATGATGTAGTTATCAACAAAACCCTTACAGAAACCCACACTCCAATAAACCCTTTAGAAAAACTTTCAACACTTTTTATATGCATAATGAACAAAACACATTTGTGTATTCCCCCAAAGACCATAACCCCAAAGAACTGATAGTTTTACCTATGAACCCATGTTATATCGAAAATAAAAATTAAAATAAACCTATTCGAATAACTTATTCAATTTAAGGGTACAACTCTTCATAATTTTCCCAGGGACATAATAGATTTTCAAAGTAATTATACAATTTGAATAGAGTCTGGTGTCTTAAACATTTTATAAGTATATCCCACCTGTTCCAACAATTTCCAGTAAAAGGTGATCAGTCTTTTACAAGAAATTCCTAGGATTCAGGGCATTTTGAGACCATTAATATGTTTCCACTCCCCCTTTCTTTAGGAGCAACTTAAATACATTTTTCAAAAACATGTTCATCCTTTTGCATACCCAATTTGAAACTGAATTGGAAAAAACCCTTCCAATAAACCTACTAATGTATATTCATTCCCAGTACATGGTGCACTTAGTAGTAAATCATAAGCCAATAATCGCAAAGGGACTGGACTCACTCATCCAGAACTCCATGTTTTAGCCTTATCCAGATATTTTTATTTTTAAAGCGGCTGACTTTAATTAACTGCTTTCCACAGTAATGCAGTCTCCAATGACATTGTTGACCAGAGAAGATTAAAAAACCCTTTTTTTCCCTTATTCTTTCTGGAAAAGAAAGTGTACATATTGTTAATATTCACAACGTTACCTTTTAGTCAGCAAACCAATAATTTTACTTATCCATAGATTTTATTCTAAAGCGTCTTTAACAGTTCCAGAGAATTGTGGTATAGAATGTCTAACAATTAAAATTCCATCGTTATTTTACTAGATGTCAAACGTGATCCAATACTTCTTCTTGACCACATATAAACTGTAATCTCTATGAAACACTCATTGTTCGCTCAGAGACTATACACCGACAAGTAAAAAATTCCATTCTCACTAACCTCAAACCAATTAGTTGTTTGTTATTTTGACAAGGAAATAAACTCTTGTATAGCGGCATTTCCTACTACCGCACTAAGTTCTAATGTCACATTACACTACCCGATATACCTATATCCAGAACAGAGAGCTATTTTCTTATTGGTTCTTAGATCTTGTCAATAGTTCTGCCAATCACCCGCACGTCTGCGAGGACTAGAGGAACCACACACACAACCTCATCGCAATGTATTTTCTGATGATAGAATGTTGACATCAGAACGCCTACAAATCGAGCTTCACATTTTGGTCCCATGCGACTATTTATTTATTTATTTTTCCTAAATACTCCCATGTATTTCTACACCTTTTATTTACTATTTTTCCGAGTTAGAGCCAATCTCCTTTCCAATTAATAATTCATTTGTCACATCACTTAATTTCTTTTATCGAAGCCTACTCTATACAGTACATACATTATTTCTGAATACTACAGCATCAACTCTACTCTGTCACAGGAGAGCTGCGCGCTCCCTCTCCTGGACGTTCTGCCTACATACACACACAACTCGTCTTTCCTTCCTAATCTTCTATTTTTACACAGATCTACTCATTTCTTACAACATTATCATTCATCCTTTTATGTTTCATCCGTTCATTCAATCCCTTTGTTTTTACCTCAAAACAACTCAGTCTTTCTTTATTGACTTAATTCACTTCCTTCTACATAAGCCTAGACTTCTACAATATGACGAGACTACTGTCTAATCGGATCAGCTTGTCTTCATATCCTATTCAACCCCCAATACTTTATCTTTTCTTCTATTCTTAGAGTAGTATTGTGGCGTGACCTACTGAATTACCAAACCCTGGTAGCTAGACAGAGCGGTTTTTTATTCGCAGGATTTCTTTTGCATTTGAACGCCGCACAATCGGGCCAACGTTTTTCCTGCACCTACTACTTCACTCATACAGTCCTCATTTCAGAGCGGAAACTATGAATATTTATTTAACTACTGATTTATGTTTTGACCGTATAAGTTACTTTTGCAGTTGAACGCCGCACAATCGGGCTAACGTTTTCCTACAACCTACTGTTTTATGCTTTGACTGTATAAGCTACTTTTGCAGTTGAACGCCGCACAATCGGGCTAACGTTTTCCTACAACCTACTGTTTTATGCTTTGACTGTATAAGCTACTTTTGCAGTTGAACGCCGCACAATCGGGCTAACGTTTTTCCTGCCTTCTAAATATTTCATCCGTTCAGTCCTTCTTTCAAAGCGGTAACCATGAAATATTAATTTAACTACTAAATATTCACCAACAGACCCTTCTGCCGCGCTGTGAATATCCCACCCAAGCAGACCTTTTCAAAAATGTTAACCAGCCATCTCAGCCAGATGCGCAAACAACCGCATCATTTAAGCTACACATTCGAACGGTCTGATCTGAACGAGCGCATGCATGCTCACTCTACATCTAACACAAGCAAAGTTCACAGCACCTATTCACTCAGTCTCTATACATGCGCATACATTTACATTTAATACCATTCCCCAAATTACACATACATGCAAATTCATTGAATTTAAAAGTTCTTTTGTATTTACTGGTTTCATTTTAGGAAATTTGAAAGAGAGACTTACGTGGCGCTCCTCTCGCTGAGACAGTATCTCTGGAGCAATCTTACACAAACATTTCAACTATTGTAAGAACTTGCTTACCGTCTAGTTGGGCGGCCACCTCTGTTTGTTTAGATTGTCCAAAGAACCCATCATCAGCCAAGAACGTCCCAGTCCCTATCAGCTCCTGGCTAGCTCGCCAAATATGTCGTGGAAAATCATTTTCAAATACAACGCTTACCAGAACTTTTAAAATCAAACATGCTCTTTATTACAACTGTACAGCCCACTGGCATGTCCCCGCGGAACACACCCCGCGGAACACACCCCGGTTCCAACATTTATACATAAATAGCATATGGGTCCACCCCATATGCAAATAAGCATACCTCCCCCAATTCTTCCTGCCATCCTTATCTTTTTAGTTCAGGCTTCCTGCTTGTTCACGCCTACTAACGCCCATTATCTGCTTTCAGTTAAATTATAATAGTGGCCAGACCCATGCTTGTCTTAAAAATAATATATGTCCATCTACCCTCTAGGCCTATGACTCAACCCTGTATTTAATTCAATGCCCCAGCATGTTCTCTGGTATGTCCTTATTGGAATTGGCAGACTCTATGTCTCTTCTTGTCATTAGTGTCCAGTTGCCTTAAGCATATTTCTCTGGTATGTGTGCTTTTAGTGGAATGTGTAGACTATAAGTCTAGTGTGTCCAATTATTTTAGGTGCCCATGTGTCTGGTCAGTCTGTCAGCACAATGGAGAAAATAAGAGGGCCAGAACGTCCCTTAGTATATCTCCATTACCACAGTCTCATGATAAATGTGAACATGTGGTTCGTTACTTTAATGTTCAGCTGTCTTATGTCTTTATATTTTATCCATGTGTTTTATGTTACTACTA
>NC_092090.1:11538895-11606706 GCF_045679555.1 Salvelinus alpinus | reverse complement strand
CAGTTGTCCTGGTAGGGCTGTCTGTTTAGCCTCCTGGGGTGGATGTGGTGGGTTGTCCTGGTAGGCCTGTCTGTTAGCCTCCTGGGGTGGATGTGGTGGGTTGGTGCAGCTGTAGTGAACTCTGAGGAGTGTATGAGAACAGCTGCCTCTCTGGAAAAGTCTCAAGCCCTGAAGAACGTTTATAGATGTCTTAATACTGTCGTAAAGAATTTAAAGTCTTAAAGAATTAAACAAGTCTTACAATTAATAATATGGTGGTTCTCTTTCAATCTCAACATTTCATTTTTTTTTTTATCGATTCAGACTCAGATTTAATGTGTTTATTTTATTTCCCTCTTAATGTCGCTTGGAAACGTATGTGGATGTTATTTAACCAAGTAAATATGATGAGGTTTTTAATCCACGGTGATGAAGCATTGACCTGATCTTCTGCTGTCCTCTGTTATTGGTCTGGCGTGAACGTCAGCTCAACCAATGGGCTTCTCCGATACTGAACCATGCCAAAGACTAATATGCAGCGCTTACGTACGTACTGGACTTGTGAGGAGATACAACTCCATGTCACTATATTCTCTTTAGATTACACATATCCTGTCAGAGAGTAGGCCAGATTAGACAGAAAACAACATATGGGTTCATTACACTTATTATTTAAATTTGATGTGCACAGTGTCGTGTACAATGTCATCATCGTTTGATGTGCACTGTGTTCCTTCTCTCTGCTGGGCTGTTGTTGCTAACGGTGATGGAACAAGCAAAGATGGCCGCCAGTGGAGCAGTGTCTGTGTGAAGGAATGCCATGGCAATGAGAGAGACGCAGGAGAGAGCTCCACACACTGAGTGGTCTGGAACAGGCTCCTAGCCCTGGCATGCTACTCATTATGGATGACAGCATGCTGTGTTAAACTCAGCTGGATTCTCCTGAGAACACTAGCCTACTGTAAAACAGACTAAATACAGCCGGATGTTGACACTCACCATTTATAGAGAATTACAAACTGGGTGGTTCAAGCCCTGAATGCTGATTGGCTGACAGCTGTGGTATATCAGACCGTATACCACGGGTATGACAAAACATTTATTTTTACTGCTCTAATTACGTTGGTAAACAGTTTATACTAGCAATAAGGCACCTCGGGGGTTTGTGATATATGGTCAATATACCACGGCTAAGGGCTGTATCCAGGCACTCCACGTTGTGTCGTGCTTAAGAACAACACTTAGCCGTGGTATATTGGCCATATACCACACCCCCCCGGGCCTTATTGCTTAATTACAGGCTGTCCTCCTGGACTCACATGAATCCTACTCCTGGACCAAAACTGCTGTCTGTGTCCAGGAAACTGGTCCTATGTGTTATTAATGTACTAATCTGGTGTAGGAAGTCATCATGTTGTTAATGTGGTTTGTCTGGACCAATACTATAGTCATGTTTCATTTCTTAATCATATCTGGTCAGCCAGCCAGTCAGCCAGACAGCCTTGATTCTGTGGGTGGGATAGAGCGATGTGATTGGTTGACTAAGGTTATTTGGAGTGATGCTGTCTGCTATACTATAATGTCTGAATCCCAAATGGTTCCCTGTTCCTTATATGGTGTACTTCCTGTTGACCAGGGCCCATCGGGTGTAACCCAGGCGATAGTAACCTGGCTCTGTGCTCTGCTCTGTCCCATACTCTGATCTTAATCATGTATATTGTTATAGTTGACCATCTCAAAAGGTTTACCCTCACACACATTCCACACCGTCACACACACACACACACACACACATTCCACACCGTCACACACACACACATTCCACACCGTCACACACACACACACACACATTCCACACCGTCACACACACACACACACACTCCTGTGTGTATCAAGTAAATATAAAGCCACTGATGCGGAGGGATATTTTTGTTGTATGATGAAGCTCCATGTCTGGACTAAAGAGAAGAGGAAGTGGGAAGCTGTACTGTTCATATTAACCACCAAGCCTGGTAAAAAAGGCCATGTCAACTATAATACGTCCTCAAACAATAAATGTTTTTACATACGCTGTCCCTCTCTGTTGTCTTCACTTTTGATCCGTGTAGTTCACGTGCAGTATGTTATAGTTGTACTGAATTGAATTCAGTAACTTTGTCTTGTTCCCCAAGGTGAACTTATGGTGTAGTCAATGTCATTGTTCCAAGAAGAGCCATCAGTCTCAACATGATGCATTTATCAGGTCCAAAAACAACGCAGGACATCACACTGGCTGTTCAACAAGTACAGAGTTGTAGTGTACTCTGTTCCAAGTGGAAATGACGCCAGATCACAGTTGTGTGATTACCTTTTGAACTCACCTTGGGTTCAAAGGGCATTCCCATAGCGATAGTGATACGGGCAGGTCGTTATATACACTGAACAAAAATATAAACGCAACATGAAGCATTTTCAAAGATTTGCTCTGTGTTACATTTCATATAAGGAAATCAGTCAATTGAAAAAATGCATTAGGCTCTAATCTATGGCTTTCACATGACTGGGAATACATATATGTATATGTTGGTCATAGATACCTTTATAAAAAGGTATATGTTGCATTTGTCTCATGCAGCGTGAAACATTTCCTTCACATTGAGTTGATCAGGCTGTTGATTGGCCTGTGGAACGTTGACCCAGTCCTCTTCAATGTCTGTGTGAAGTTTCTGGATATTGGTGGGAACTGGAACACGCTGTCGTACACATCAATCCATCCCAAACGTGCTCAATGGGTGACATGTCTGGTCAGTATGCAGACCATGGAAGAACTGGGACATTTTCAGTTTCCAGGAATTGTGGACAGATCTTTCCGACATGCGGCCATGGATTATCATGCTGAAACATGAGGTGATGGCGGCGAATGAATGGCATGACAACGGGCCTCAAGATCTGTTTAAGGTTATTTCTGTGCATTCAAATTACCATCAATAAAAGGCAAATTTGTTCGTAGCTTATGCCTGCCCATACCATAACCCGACCACCACCATGCGACACTGTTCATAACGTTGACATCAGCACACCGCTCGCCAACACAACACCATACACTGGGGCGACAGGTAGCCTAGTGGTTAGACCGTTGGGCCAATAACCGAAAGGTTGCTGGATCGAATCCCTGAGCTGACAAGGTAAAAATCCTGTCGTTCTGCCCCTGAACAAGGCAGTTAACCCACCGTTCCCCAGTAGGCCGTCGTTGTAAATAAGAATTTGTGCTTAACTGACTTGCCTAGTTAAATAAAGGTTAAATAAATAAAAAAATACACAGGTGCACCTTGTGCTGGGGACAATAAAAGGCCACTCTAAAATATGCAATTTTGTCACACAACACAATGCAACAGATGTATCAAGTTTTTAGGGAGTGTGCAATTGGCATGCTGACTGCAAAAAAATAAGCTTTTTGTGTGTATGGAACATTTCTGGGATCTTTTATTTCAGCTCATGAAACATGGGACCAATACTTTACATGTTGCCTTAATATTTTTGTTCAGTGTAGTTGGAAGGATTCTACAGGAGAGTGTGTGTGTGTGTGTGTGTGTGTGTGTGTGTGTGTGTGTGTGTGTGTGTGTGTGTGTGTGTGTGTGTGTGTGTGTGTGTGTGTGTGTGTGTGTGTGTGTGTGTGTGTGTGTGTGTGTGAGACGTCCTCTAATTAGATCCAGTTTCTGTGATTGTTTGCACATGCCTGCAGGATGATGTCATGAGTGACTACATTCCTCTCTGGGTTAACTGTGGTAGAGTGGAGTGTTGGTTCTCACTGCCATAGTGTGGGGGGGGGGTTGGATCTCACTTTCATAATGTGTGTGTGTGTAGCGTTGGATCTGGTTGCCGTAGCGGACCTCTGTGGAACTCTGGCCAGAGGGGAAATGAATGAGTCATGAGTTTCCACTCCCTGAGAAGACAGAGAGAGAAAGAAAGAAAGAAAGAAAGAAAGAAAGAAAGAAAGAGAGAGAATGGAGAACAGATCACGAGAACAGTTTCCATCTCTCTCTCTCTCTCTCTCTCTCTCTCTCTCTCTCTCTCTCTCTCTCTCTCTCTCTCTCTCTCGCTCTGTCTCTCTCTGTCTCTCTCTCTCTGTCTCTCTCTCTCTGGTGTCTGTCATGTATGGGGTGTTATCACAGTAGAGGTCAATACTGTAATAGAAAACACTAATGCAGCAGTTGTGGTGTAGCCATGGTTACCAGACAAGCTCTCTCTACGTTCCACAGAATATAATATAAACTGATAATAGAAATGGACAAGTTATTGTCCACCCAGTGTCATACCCAACATCATAATCAAACAGAATATCACAAAGACAGATATCAGAGATATATGGGCCTAGAGATATCAGAGATATAGAGATATGGGCCTAGAGATATCAGAGATATAGAGATATGGGCCTAGAGATATCAGAGATATAGAGATATGGGCCTAGAGATATCAGAGATATAGAGATATGGGCCTAGAGATATCAGAGATATAGAGATATAGGCCTAGAGATATAGAGATATAGAGATATGGGCCTAGAGATATAGAGCTATAGAGATATGGGCCTAGAGATATCAGAGATATAGAGATATGGGCCTAGAGATATAGAGATATAGGCCTAGAGATATCAGAGATATAGAGATATAGGCCTAGAGATATCAGAGATATAGAGATATAGGCCTAGAGATATAGAGATATAGAGATATGGGCCTAGAGATATCAGAGATATAGAGATATGGGCCTAGAGATATCAGAGATATAGAGACATAGGCCTAGAGATATAGAGATATAGAGATATGCAGAGAAGCCCTTCTCACAGTAGTAAGTGAATGCAGCTGAAGCCAGTAAGACTTGGATCAGTTTTTTGCCTGTGAAGTGAGGTCAGGCAAGCTGGAGCTCTTATGAGATTTCTGTCGTCTGAAATTAGTTTTAATGAGAGGCTTTGCCAGATCAGGCCTGATAGGGTTTTACTGCAGTGGTAGAAGTCACCCCTAATCATAGATCTAGGTCCAGATTACTTCACTCCACAGTCCTAACCATTAGGGGGATGGAATACTGTAGACCTGACCCTAGATCAGTGGTTAGGGACAGCTCTGACCCTAGATCAGTGGTTAGGGACAACTCTGACCCTAGATCACTGTTCAGGGACAGCTCTGACCCTAGATCAGTGGTTAGGGACAGCTCTGACCCTAGACCAGTGGTTAGGGACAGCTCTGACCCTAGATCAGTGGTTAGGGACAGCTCTGACCCTAGATCAGTGGTTAGGGACAGCTTCTACTTCCTTGAGGCAATACCTGCTCTGGACTCAGTT
The DNA here is from genome assembly GCF_045679555.1 of Salvelinus alpinus. Taxonomy (NCBI): domain Eukaryota; kingdom Metazoa; phylum Chordata; class Actinopteri; order Salmoniformes; family Salmonidae; genus Salvelinus; species Salvelinus alpinus. Next base: position 11,601,416 of record NC_092090.1, on the reverse strand, counting down.
CACTGGTCTTTTCAGATACACCAGTCCAGTCCATTTCTCATAACATTCGTTCAGTATTTTTCTATCCATTTAATATTCCTATTGATGCCTTCCTATTCCTTCCAAATGTTCTTATGATTTTTGGTTGCACCTCGTCTCACGTTGGTTGAGCGTCTTCTATTCCTTATTCATTAAACCTCATAGGTGTTTGTGTTATTAAATGTGACCATCATTACTGAGTGTGTGTGGTTTTGTCAAGATCATGGGCAGGGTAGAGGGCAGGGCATAGGACTCTATGTGGGCTGTGATTATGTTGAGAATAAACTGGACTGAATCCAGGGTCAAGGTGAACAGGCATGATGTAACACGCACACGGCGTGGCAGCAGTGTGTTTGGTTTCCGGATGTGAAGGATGTGTGCATGTGTGTGTGTATTTTAACGTCTCCCTTGGTCGACCTGTAGTTAAGAGCACAATGTGAGTGATAGAGCATGTCCGTACAACTCCCCTTTCTCTCTTCTGGCAGCAGACAGGGAGTTTGTTCTCTCTCTCTCTCTCTCTCTCTCTCTCTCTCTCTCTCTCTCTCTCTCTCTCTCTCTCTCTCTCTCTCTCTCTCTCTCTCTCTCTCTCTCTCTCTCTCTCTCTCTCTCTCTCTCTCTCTCTCTCTCTCTCTCTCTCTCTCTCTCTCTCTCTCTCTGTCTCTCTCTCTCTCTCTCTCTCTCTCACTGTCTCTCTCTCTCTCTCTCTCGCTCTCTCTCTGTCTCTCTCTCTCTCTCTCTCTCAATCTCTCTCTCTCTCTCTCTCTCTCTCTCGCTCTCTCTCTCGCTCTCTCTCTCTCAATTCAATTCAATTCAATTCAAAGGGCTGTATCGGCATGCAAGTAAAAGAGATAATAAACAAAAGTTCCTAAGGAATAGAGACATTTCAAATGTCATATTATGCCTATATACAGTGTTGTAACGATGTGCAAATAGTTAAAGTACAAAAGGGGAAATAAATAAAAATACATATGTGTCGTATTTACAATGGTGTTTGTTCTTCAGGTCACACATCTCACTGCTGTGATGGCACATTGTGGTATTTCACCCAATAGATAGTGTGGTATCCGGTCCCGTGTGGCTCAGTTGGTAGAGCATGGCGCTTGCAACGCCAGGGTTGTGGGTTCATTCCCCACGGGGGGACCAGGATGAATATGTATGAACTTTCCAATTTGTAAGTCGCTCTGGATAAGAGCGTCTGCTAAATGACTTAAATGTAAATGTATCCCGGGAGGTCTACCCCGGGGTTTGGTAATAGAGGGGAGGTACGTGCTGTGACGTTGGCTCCCTCTGCCGGGAGTACACGGGCTGGGCACCCCGACACGGATGGCCCCAAGTAATTAGGGGAAAGTGCCAACCAGCCGTGGAGGCCACATAAAAGGAGCACTGTGGCACACGGTGATAAAGAACAGAGAGACCAACACAGAGCAGAAGCTGAGAAGAACGACAGAGCCAAACCGACGTGATGTCGTTGTTATGGTTATTTTATTGACCTAGTAAAGTCACGTTTTCTGACTAGAACCTCCCTGTCTCTGTGTTAATCTCTCCATGCTCAACACCCCACGGGTTACCACAATAGTATATCAAAATTGCATTTATTTTCAAATTCATTGTGGGTTTGTATTCTGAGGGAAGTATGTGTCTCTAATATGGTTATACATTTGGAAGGAGGTTAGGAAGTGCAGCTCAGTTTCCACCTCATTTTGTGGGCAGTGTGCACATAGCCTGTCTTCTCTTGAGAGCCATGTCTGCCTACGGCAGCCTTTCTCAATAGCAAGGCTATGCTCACTGAATCTATACATAGTCAAAGCTTTCCTTAGTTTAGGGTCAGTCAGAGTAGTCAGGTATTCTGCCACTGTGTACTCTCTGTTTAGGGCCAAATAGCATTCTGGTTGGCTCAGTTTTATTGTTAATTCTTTCCAATGTGTCAAGTTTTTGTTTTCTCATGATTTGGTTGGGTGTAATTGTGTTGCTGTTCTGGGGGTCTGTTTGTGTTAGTGAACAGAGCAACCGGACCAGCTTGCTTAGGGGACTCTTCTCCAGGTTCATCTCTCTGTAGGTGATGGCTTTGTTATGGAAGGTTTGGGAATCACTTCCTTTTAGGTGGTTGTAGAATTGAATGTCTCTTTTCTGGATTTTGATCATTAGCGGGTATCAGCCTAATTCTGCTCTGCATGCATTATTTGGTGTTTTACGTTGTACACATAGGATATTTTTGGAGGTGTTTGTCCCATTTTGTGAATTCTTGGTTGGTGAGCGGACCCCAGGCCTCACAACCATAAAGGGCAATGGGTTCTATAACTGATTCAAGTATTTTTTGCCAGATCCTAATTAGTATGTTGAATGTTATGTTCCTTTTGATGGCATAGAAGGCCCTTCTTGCCTTGTCTCTCAGCTCGTTCACGGCTTTGTGGAAGTTACCTGTGGCGCTGATGTTTAGGCCGAGGTATGTATAGATTTCTGTGTGCTCCAGGGCAACGGTGTCTAGATGGAATTTGTATTTGTGGTCCTGGCAACTGGACCTTTTGGGAAACACCATTATTTTTGTCTTACTGAGATTTACTGTCAGGGCCCAGTTCTGTCAGGGCCCAGGTCTGTCAGGGCCCAGGTCTGTCAGGGCCCAGGTCTGACAGGGCCCAGGTCTGACAGGGCCCAGGTCTGTCAGGGCTCAGGTCTGACAGAATCTGTGCAGAAGATCTAGGTGCTGCCGTTGGCCCTCCTTGGTTGGGGACAGAAGCACCAGATCATCAGCAAACAGTAGACATTTGACATCAGATTCTAGTAGGGTGAGGCCGGGTGCTGCAGACTGTTCTAGTGCCCTCGCCAATTAATTGATATATATGTTGAAGAGGGTGGGGCTTAAGCTGCATCCCTGTCTCACCCCATGGCCCTGTGGAAAGAAATGTTTTTTTTTTGCCAATTTTAACCGCACACTTGCTGTTTGTGTATATGGATTTTATAATGTATGTTTTTCCCCAACACCTCTTTCCATCAATTTGTATAGCAGACACTCATGTCAAATTGAGTCCCAAAAAAAATTGAAAGCATGAGAAGACTTTGCCTTTTTTTTGGTTGGTTTGTTTGTCAATTATGGTGTGCAGGGTGAATACGTGGTCTGTCGTATGGTCATTTGGTAAAAAGCCAATTTGATAAATCTCTCTCTCCCCATACCTGCCCTCTAAATACCTCTGCCCTGTAAATATCTCTACCTCTGCAGTCTTCAACCAGGATCTCAGCGATCACTTTCTCATTGCCTGCGTGCGTACTGGGTCCGTGGTCAAATGACCACCCCTCATCACTGTCAAACGCTCCCTAAAACACTTCAGCGAGCAGGCCTTTCTAATCGACCTGGCCCGGGTATCCTGGAAGGATATTGACCTCATCCTGTCAGTAGAGGATGCCTGGTTGCTCTTCAAGAGTGCTTTCCTCTCCATCTTAAATAAGCGTGCCCCATTTAAAAAATGTAGAACTAAGAACAGATATAGCCCTTGTTTCACCCCAGACTAGACTGCCCTTGACCAGCACAAAAACATCCTGTGGCGTTCTGCATTAGCATCGAATAGCCCCTGCGATATGCAACTTTTCAGGGAAGTCAGGAACCAATATACTTAGTCAGTTAGGAAAGCTAAGGCTAGCTTTTTCAAACAGAAATTTGCTTCCTGTAGCACTAGTTCCAAAAAGTTTTGGGACACTGTAAAGTCCATGGAGAATAAGAGCACCTCCTCCCAGCTGCCCACTGCACTGAGGATAGGAAACACTGTCCCCACCGATAAATCTACGATAATCAATCATTTCAATAAGCATTTTTCCATGGCTGGCCATGCTTTACACCTGGCTACCCCTACCCTGGCCAACATCTCAGCACCCCCTGCAGCAACTTGCCCAAACCCGCCCCCCCCCCCCACCCGCTTCTCCTTCACCCAAATCCAGACAGCTGATGTTCTGAAAGAACTGCAAAATTACTAGCCTGTTCAACCTCTCTTTCGTATCGTCTGAGACCCCTAAAGATTGGAAAGCTGCCGTGGTCATCCCCCTCTTCAAAGGGGGAGACATTCTAGACCCAAACTGTTATAGACCTATCCATCCTGCCCTGCCTTTCTAAAATCTTCGAAAGCCAAGGTAATTAACAGATCACCGACCATTTCGAATCCCACCGTACCTTCTCCGCTATGCAATCTGGTTTCAGAGCTGGTCCTTGGTGCACCTCAGCCACGCTCAAGGTCCTAAACGATATCATAACCTCCATCGATAAAAGACAGTACTGCGCAGCCGTCTTCATCAACCTGGCCAAGGCTTTCGACTCTGTCAATCACCGCATTCTTATCGGCAGACTCAACAGCCTTGGTTTCTCAAATGACTGCCTCGCCTGGTTCAACAACTACTTCACCAACTACTCTATCTGAGTAGTAGAGTTCAGTGTGTCAAATCGGAGGGCCTGTTGTCCGGACCTCTGGCAGTCTCTATGGGGGTGCCACAGGGTTAAATTCTCGGGCCGACTCTTTTCTCTGTATACATCAATGATGTCGCTCTTGCTGCTGGTGATTCTTTGATCCACCTCTACGCAGACGACACCATTCTGTATACATCTGGCCCTGCTTTGGACACTGTGCTAACAAACCTCCAAACGAGCTTCAACGCCATACAACACTCCTTCCGTGGCCTCCAACTGCTTTTAAATGCTAGTAAATCTAAGTGCATGCTCTTCAACCGATTGCTGCCCGCACCCTCCCGCCCGACTAGCATCTGGATGGTTCTGACCTAGAATATGTGAACAACTACAAATACCTAGGTGTCTAGTTAGACTGTAAACTCTCCTTCTAGACTCACATTAAGCATCTCCAATCCAAAATTAAATCTAGAATCGTTTTGCAACAAAGCATCCTATTTTGCAACAAAGCATCCTTCACTCATGCTGCCAAACATACCCTCGTAAAACTGACTATCCTACCGATCCTTGACTTTGGCGATGTCATTTACAAAATATTCCCCAACACTCTACTCAGCAAACTGGAAGTAGTCTATCACAGTGCCATCCGTTTGGTCACCAAAGCCCCATATACTACCCACCACTGCGACCTGTATGCCCTCATTGGCTGGCCCTCAATACATATCCGTCGCCAAACCCACTGGCTCCAGGTCATCTATAAGTCTTTGCTAGGTAAAGCCCTGCCTTATCTCAGCTCACTGGTCACCATAGCAACATCCAGCAGGTATATTTCACTGGTCACCATAGCAGCACAACACCCGTAGCACGCGCTCCAGCAGGTATATTTCACTGGTCACCATAGCAACACCCACCCGTAGCACGTGCTCCAGCAGGTATATTTCACTGGTCATCCCCAAAGCCAACACTTACTTTGGCTGCCTTTCCTTCCAGTTCTCTGTTGCCAATGACTGGAACGAATTGCAAAAATCACTGAAGCTGGAGACTTATATCTCCCTCTCTAACTTTAAGCATCAGCTGTCAGAGCAGTTTACCGATCACTGTACCTGTACATAGCCAATCTGTAAATAGCACACCTGACTACCTCATCCCCATATTATTACTTACCCTCTTGCTCTTTTGCACCCTAGTAGCTCTACTTGCACATCATCATCTACAGTTGAAGTCGGAAGTTTACATAGCACGGGGGTGGCAGCAGGAGGGACTGGTGCATTTCACAAAATAGATGGCATCATGAGGCAGGAAAATTATGTGGATATATTGAAGCAACATCTCAAGACATCAGTCAGGAAGTTAAAGCTTGGTCTCAAATGGGTCTTCCAAATGGACAATGACCACAAGCACACTTCCAAAGTTGTGGCAAAATGGCTTAAGGACAACAAAGTCAAGGTATTGGAGTGGCCATCACAAAGACCTGACCTCAATCCTATACAAAATTTGTGGGCAGAACTGAAAAAGCATATGTGAGCAAGGAGGCCTACAAACCTGACTCCGTTACATCAGCCCTGTCAGGAGGAATGGGCCAAAATTCACCCAACTTATTGTGGGAAGCTTGTGGAAGGCTACCCGAAACGTTTGACCCAAGTTAAACAATTTAAAGGCAATCCTACTAAATACTAATTGAGTGTATGTAAACTTCTGACCCACTGGGAATGTGATGAAAGAAATAAAAGCTGGAATATATAATTCTCTCTACTATTATTCTGACTTTTCACATTCTTAAAATAAAGTGGTGATCCTAACTGACCTAAAACAGGGAATTTTCACTAGGATTAAATGTCAGGAATTGTGAAAAACTGAGTTTAAATGTATTTGGCTGAGGTGTATGTAAACTTCCGACTTCAACTGTATCACTCCAGTATTAATGCTAGGTTGTAATTATTTCGCCTCTAGGGCCTATTTATTGCCTACCTCTCTACTCTGCTACATTTACACACACTGCACATAGATCTGTCAGTTTTTCTTTTATTTTGTGTTATTGACTGTACGTTTGTTTATGTGTAACTCTGTGTTGTTGTTTGTGTCCCACTGCTTTGCTTTATCTTGGCCAGGTTGCAGTTGTAAATGAGAACTTGTTCTCAACTGGCCTACCTGGTTAAATAAAGGTGAAATAAAATAAATGTAAGAAAACACAGGATCTTTATTGTTCAACAGGTGAGCCCCTCTCTCTACCAGATGAGATAGAAGACAGGATCTTTATTGTTCAACAGGTGAGCCCCTCTCTCTACCAGATGAGATAGAAGACAGGATCTTTATTGTTCAACAGGTGAGCCCCTCTCTCTACCAGATGAGATAGAAGACAGGATCTTTATTGTTCAACAGGTGAGCCCCTCTCTCTACCAGATGAGATAGAAGACAGGATCTTTATTGTTCAACAGGTGAGCCCCTCTCTCTACCAGATGAGATAGAAGACAGGATCTTTATTGTTCAACAGGTGAGCCCCTCTCTCTACCAGATGAGATAGAAGACAGGATCTTTATTGTTCAACAGGTGAGCCACTCTCTCTACCAGATGAGATAGAAGACAGGATCTGTATTGTTCAACAGGTGAGCCACTCTCTCTACCAGATGAGAAAGAAGACAGGATCTGTATTGTTCAACAGGTGAGCCCCTCTCTCTACCAGATGAGATAGAAGACAGGATCTTTATTGTTCAACAGGTGAACCACTCTCTCTACCAGATGAGAAAGACGACAGGATCTTTATTGTTCAACAGGTGAGCCCCTCTCTCTACCAGATGAGATAGAAGACAGGATCTGTATTGTTCAACAGGTGAGCCCCTCTCTCTACTAGATGAGATAGAAGACAGGATCTTTATTGTTCAACAGGTGAGCCCCTCTCTCTACCAGATGAGAAAGAAGACAGGATCTTTATTGTTCAACAGGTGAGCCCCTCTCTCTACCAGATGAGAAAGAAGACAGGATCTTTATTGTTCAACAGGTGAGCCCCTCTCTCTACCAGATGAGAAGAAAGACAGGATCTTTATTGTTCAACAGGTGAGCCCCTCTCTCTACCAGATGAGATAGAAGACAGGATCTTTATTGTTCAACAGGTGAGCCCCTCTCTCTACCAGATGAGATAGAAGACAGGATCTTTATTGTTCAACAGGTGAGCCCCTCTCTCTACCAGATGAGATAGAAGACAGGATCTTTATTGTTCAACAGGTGAGCCCCTCTCTCTACCAGATGAGATAGAAGACAGGATCTTTATTGTTCAACGGGTGAGCCCCTCTCTCTACCAGATGAGATAGAAGACAGGATCTTTATTGTTCAACAGGTGAGCCCCTCTCTCTACCAGATGAGATAGAAGACAGGATCTTTATTGTTCAACAGGTGAGCCCCTCTCTCTACCAGATGAGATAGAAGACAGGATCTTTATTGTTCAACAGGTGAGCCCCTCTCTCTACCAGATGAGAAGAAAGACAGGATCTTTATTGTTCAACAGGTGAGCCCCTCTCTCTACCAGATGAGAAAGAAGACAGGATCTTTATTGTTCAACAGGTGAGCCCCTCTCTCTACCAGATGAGCAAGAAGACAGGATCTTTATTGTTCAACAGGTGAGCCCCTCTCTCTACCAGATGAGAAAGAAGGTATTGTGCTGTGTGTCATCACCCAGCATTGATGTTCCACACTGCTCACTCTCAGCACCCTTACAAAAAAAGACTGCAGTTATAGTGTAGTACACAGCAGTTATTCTGCAATTACTGCGTCCAAAAATACCACAGTCGACTGCAGTTACTGCACTTTTACTGCAGTTTCAAAACGGAAATCTCTTATTGTTAGAGCAGCAACTCTGCTTTATGTATGGCTTCACCTTCAGTAAACACTGTGTGAAACAAGGAGACGGAGGGTGGCAGGGAGAGAGAGGGAGAGGGTCTGTCTGATAACCACTATGTTCAAACAAATTGTAAAAATGTAGCAATCTTTCCCTTACGAATAAAAGATTACGGTCAGTGCGTAGTATAACTGCAGTACACCATAAATACTGCGTCCAAAATAACACCGTTTTTTTTACTGCAGTACTTTTGCAGTGTAACTGCAGTTACAATGCAGTATAACTGCAGTTATTCTGCAATTACTGCGTCCAAAATACCACAGTCGACTGCAGATTCTGCACTTTTATAAACTGCAATCTTTTTTGTCAGGGTTAAATGATAAAATAACAATGATTTCCATTAACGTATTAATCTGATTCATGTTTACATGCCCCTTATTTCATAGCGCTCATCTGCCGTCACCTGGTGGATATTCAACGCAGTTAATCGTGCATTTCTGTGTCGTGCTGAACTGGGAAAACGCTAATCTGTCACTTCCGGTTCGTCTTTATCGAAAGAAATGGCGGACATGGACGAACTGTTCGGGAGTGATGGGGACAGTGACAACGAACAAAGAGGTGAAGTTAGCCATCAAAATGCTGTTCCGAAAAGTTAGTTAAACACGTCTAAAGTTACGCTAGATTAATAGCTTTATGCAGTTACAGCTAGTAAGCTAGCTAATGTGATCTAGCTAAGGCCGGTTGGCTGATGCTAGCGAAGCTAACGTTAGGTAGCTAACGTTAGTAAAGAGGACCTTTGAGAATATCCATCAACAACCTAACTAGAACCAAAATAGCCAGTACATACTTGGTCCAGCACATTAACGTTAGCTAGCTAACCAACCAAGCTCTCCATAGGGCGGGCGTGCGTGCGTGCGTAGCTAACGTTAGTATTTGTGTTTATTTCACATGCATGTACATTTTCCCTCTGCTGAAAGCTAACATGACAGTGTGTGTGTGCAGTGGTTTCAGCAGTGGCGTCTGGCTCTGGTTCAGGTTCTGAATCTGAGCCGGAGATGCCTCGGTCCCGTTCCCATAGTAACGTCTCCGGCAGCGACAGCGGGAGAGACGATGATGGACAAGACGGGGTAAAGCCCAACACCAAGGTGAGGTCCAGTTGTTTCAGTACATACACACACAGGAAACACTCTTAGCCTCAATAATGACATGGTATAACTCTATGAACCAGGAGCTGTTTGGGGATGACAGTGAAGAGGAACGCCATAGCCGACACAGCGACAACCAATCAAACCTGTCAGAACGCTCAGGACACCAGTCGGACGCCAGCATGCACTCGGAGCCCGAGGACAATGACCAGTCAGACGCGGAGCAGCACAGTGGGTCGGAGAGAGGGCCCCAGGAGGAAGATGGAGATCGAAGGTCAGAGGCAGGCAGTCCAATATCGGGGGCGGGGAGCCCCAGGTCTGGGAGGGGCAGTGCTCGCTCTGAGAAGAGGTGAGGAGGAGTGATTATGGAATGGTTTTATATAGGCTGGTGCTTTTTCACCTGGTATTGAAAGCACTTTGAGTGAAAACAAATTTCATTGGAATGTACGTAATGCATAATAACTTGTTTTCCCGCCAGTATCCATAGCGACCCCGGCTCCCCCCACTCGGCGCCCGGGACCCCCCAGTCGGCGCCCGGGACCCCCCTGTCGGCGCCCGGCACCCCCCAGTCGGCCCCCCAGTCTGTTCCCGGCACCCCCCACTCGGCGCCAGGCACCCCCCACTCGGCGCCCGGGACCCCCCAGTCGGCCCCCCAGTCTGTTCCTGGCACCCCCCAGTCGGCGCCCGGCACCCCCCTGTCAGACCCCGGCACCCCCCTGTCAGACCCCGGCACCCCCCTGTCAGACCCCGGCACCCCCCACTCAGGGCACGGCACCCCCCACTCAGATGGGGAGGGGTCAGGCAAGGAGAACCAATCAGATGATGAAAAGTGGGGAGCAGGGGCTAAGAGTGACCAATCAGAGGATGAGGAGGAGGAGAAGAAGCGGCACCAATCGGACGAAGAGCGAGAGAATTCTGATGAGGACGGGGCGGGGCACAGGAGCAGGAAGAAGTCAGGTATTGAAGAAAGTGTGTGTGTGTGTGTGTGTGTGTGTGTGTGTGTGTGTGTGTGTGTGTGTGTGTGTGTGTGTGTGTGTGTGTGTGTGTGTGTGTGTGTGTGTGTGTGTGTGTGTGGTGTCTGAAGGACCTTCCTCTAGCCACTCACTAGATCAATCTTGGAGTTTGAAAAGAAAACCGTTGCCACCTTCAGTAACATCTGCTTTACTATTGTATTCATGTGCTCTATCAGGCTTTATCAATATGATGTTGTTGTATCACATCCTATATGCCATTGTTTACTGCTGTGCCCTTGAACAAGGCACTTAACCCCCCACAACAGCAGCTCCCCGGGAACCCAGTCTGGCAGCCCCCCTCCCATTTGGGGAGTTTCTCCCATTCTTCTCTGCAGATCCTCTCAAGTTCTGTCAGGTCGGATGGGGAGCATCGCTGCACAGATTTTTTCAGGTCTCCAGAGATGTTGGATCGGGTTCATGTCCGGGCTTTGGCTGGGCCCCTCAAAGACATTCAGACTTGTCCCAAAGTCACTCCTGCGTTGTCTTGGCTGTGTGCTTAGGGTCGTTGTCCTGTTGGAAGGTGAACCTTCGCCCCAGGCTGAGGTCCTGAGCACTTTGGAACAGGTTTTCATCAAGGGATTCTCTGTACTTTGCTCCTTTCATCTTTCCCCCTGACTAGTCTCCCAGTCCCTGCCGCTGAAAAACATCCCCACAGCATGATGCTGCCACCACCATGCTTTACCGTAGGGATGGTGCCAGGTTTCATCCAGACGTGACACTTGGCATTCAGGCCAAAGAGTTCAATCTTGGTTTCATCAAACCAGAGAATATTGTTTCTCATGGTCTGAAAGTCCTTTAGGTGCCATTTGGCAAACTCCAAGTGGGCTGTCATGTGCCTTTTACTGAGGAGTGGCTTCTCTCTGGTTACTCTACCATAAGGGCCTGATTAGTGAAGTGCTGTAGAGTTGGTTGTCCTTCTGGAAGGTTCTCCCAATCTCCACAGAGGAACTCTGGAGCTCTGCCAGAGTGACCATCGGGTTGTTGGTCACCTCTCTGACCAAGGCCCTTCTCCCCCGACTGCTCAGTTTGTCCGGGCGGCCAGCTCTAGGAAAAGTCTTGGTGGTTCCAAACTTCTTCCATTTAAGAATGATGGAGGCCACTGTGTTCTTGGGGACCTTTTTGGTACCCTTCCCCAGATCTGTACCTCGATACAATCCTGTCAAAATATTTTAATCAATTTTAGAATAAGACTAACATAACAAAATGTGGAAGAAGTCAAGAGGTCTGAATACATTCAGAATGCACTGTATGTATATGTGTGTCTTTTCAGAGAGGGGTTGGGTTAAAAGGTGAACTAACAATTCGAGGGGACTTTGTGTGCAATTGACCAGTAAAATGATCTTAAATCTTTGTTTGAGCAATGACTGGAAGTCTACAGGAGAATTATAATAATTAAATGATGTGTGTGCTTCAGAGTCAGCGAAGGGCAGTGACAGCGAGGATGACTTCGTCGGACGGAAGAACAAGAAGATGGCGTCTGGCTCAGATTCTGACAGCGACGTTGGAGCCAAGAAGAAGATGGCGTCTGCCTCAGACTCTGACAGCGACGTTGGAGCCAAGAAGAAGATGGCGTCTGCCTCAGACTCTGACAGCGACGTTGGAGCCAAGAAGAAGATGGCGTCTGCCTCAGACTCTGACAGCGACGTTGGAGCCAAGAAGAAGATGGCGTCTGCCTCAGACTCTGACAGCGACGTTGGAGCCAAGAAGAAGATGGCGTCTGCCTCAGACTCTGACAGCGACGTTGGAGCCAAGAAGAAGGGAAAAGGTAAAGCTAGATCTGAAGGTTGGTTGCATTAAGAACTTTTCCAAAAATCCCTGGTTTCCCAGAAATCCTGGTTGGAGGATTCCCGGATGTCCTGCTTCTCCTGAATCCGGGAGTCTTCCAACCAAGAATTCTGGACAACTTGGGCGTTTTGAAAAATGCAACCCTAATCTGAAGAGTCCTATTTGTGGTCTCCTCAACGCATACTAGAGGAGAAGATCCAAGGTTCCCCCCCGGTGTAGATCCAAGGTTCCCCCCGGTGTAGATCCAAGGTTCCCCCCGGTGTAGATCCAAGGTTCCCCCCGGTGTAGATCCAAGGTTCCCCCCGGTGTAGATCCAAGGTTCCCCCCGGTGTAGATCCAAGGTTCCCCCCGGTGTAGGCGTGGCCGGTATATATCATCAACTAGATTCAGCCGCGGGCCGATTTTCTGAGAAAATAAATGATTGAGTGGATGTTCCGGCAGGGGTCCGGAACGTAATTACAAATAATTTGTAGACTGCAAATTGACCACACAAAAAAAATATAAGATTTAATATTTGACTAAAACATAATCATTTCAAACCTTGCTTACATTTGTATGTATAATGCATGGGAATACTTGGGAACTGATTTTCCAAAATGAAAATCACTTGGAGCTGATTTCCTGGTGTTTTTAGTCTTTTATGTTAAAAAAAATAACATTTTGCTCAAGTTGGGGGGCCAAATAAAAACCATTTGGTCTGTGGGCCGCCATTTTGAGGAACCCTGATATATACCGTATACCGTATACCGGGGTATTTGGAAATAGCCACAGGATGGTTTTGCAATACCGTTGAAACCATCTCATTTATTTAATACATTTGAATATTTGTAGCTACTTTTTTAATGTTATGAAATACAGTACCTGCAGTCAACTTGTGCAATACGTTTGGTGATCTGCTTTATCTCCTGTCACATTATTTGACATTATGAAGCTTAGCGGTAGTCCCCAGTTACGTGGTGAGACCGGAGCCTGGAGTCACTCACTGTTGTGCAGCATGAGCCAGGTGATGTAGTTACACATATTTGACAGCTAAATATCTTCTCACTATTAAGTTGACTGTCTAATAGGTGCTAAATGCTCTGCAGTTGTGCATTTGGTTTGCTAATTTAGTAGCTAGTTATCTAGCTAAGTGGTTAGTTTCTTCCAAAATCAAGCTTCGCTTGGAAACAGCAGAGAATCCCCTTCTGGATCAGGAGAATCCCCCTCCTGGATCAGGAGAATCCCCCTCCTGGATCAGGAGAATCCCCCTCCTGGATCAGGAGAATCCCCCTCCTGGATCAGGAGAATCCCCCTCCTGGATTAGGAGAATCCCCTTCTGGATCAGGAGAATCCCCCTCCTGGATCAGGAGAATCCCCCTCCTGGATCAGGAGAATCCCCCTCCTGGATCAGGAGAATCCCCCTCCTGGATCAGGAGAATCCCCCTCCTGGATCAGGAGAATCCCCCTCCTGGATCAGGAGAATCCCCCTCCTGGATCAGGAGAATCCCCCTCCTGGATCAGGAGAATCCCCCTCCTGGATCAGGAGAATCCCCCTCCTGGATCAGGAGAATCCCCCTCCTGGATCAGGAGAATTCCCCCTCCTGGATCAGGAGAATTCCCCCTCCTGGATCAGGAGAATCCCCCTTTGCTGTCTAATATTTGTTTTGTGCAGCAAACTGTGAGTAGCGTTTTTGAGTTACTTTTATTACCGTTATGAGATGTCTGTTCAGCAAATAGTTTGTCAGAGACTATTAAAATGTTCGCAATGCGCTCGTTAGCATTTAGCTAGCATTCACTATGGGATTTTACATGTACTTATTAGCATTGGTAACCTTCATATTGCAGAGGCTCAGTGGGTTTTGATAATAGCGCCCCTTGTGTTCAGTGCCGGTATTACTGAATATCCCAGGATGGCACAAGGTCGGTATGACAATCTGGATACCACCCAAGCCTACTCCGATGCACTTTGAGGAGGCGGGGGTGGTCAGGGTATAATCCCTCCATGTTCAACTCTTACCTGTTACGGGTCAAAGGTTAGGGGTCAGGACTCATCTCTCTCCATCTCTTCCTCAGGTAAGAAGCCAGCAGCAGACGACCTGTTTGGAGAGGCAGACGACATCTCATCAGACAGTGATGCTGAGAAACCCCCCACTCCAGGACAACCCCTGGTGAGACATACTTTACCCCCCCCCCCCCACTCCAGGACAACCCCTGGTGAGACATACTTTACCCCCCCCCCCCCCCCACTCCAGGACAACCCCTGGTGAGACATACTTTACCCCCCCCCCCCCCACTCCAGGACAACCCCTGGTGAGACATACTTTACCCTCCCACTCCAGGACAACCCCTGGTGAGACATACTTTACCCTCCCACTCCAGGACAACCCCTGGTGAGACATACTTTACCCCCCCACTCCAGGACAACCCCTGGTGAGACATACTTTACCCCCCCACTCCAGGACAACCCCTGGTGAGACATACTTTACCCCCCCCCACTCCAGGACAACCCCTGGTGAGACATACTTTACCCCCCCCACTCCAGGACAACCCCTGGTGAGACATACTTTACCCCCCCCCCCCCACTCCAGGACAACCCCTGGTGAGACATACTTTACCCCCCCACTCCAGGACAACCCCTGGTGAGACATACTTTACCCCACTCCAGGACAACCCCTGGTGAGACATACTTTACCACTGCATGTTACAATAACTAATAATGAAGAGTCTCTGTGCGTGTTTCTGTGCGTGTTTCTGTGCGTGTTTCTGTGCGTGTTTCTGTGCGTGTGTCTCTGTCTGTGTGTCTCTGTCTGTGTGTCTCTGTCTGTTTGTCTCTGTCTGTGTGTCTCTGTCTGTGTGTCTCTGTGTGTGTGTCTCTCCCCAGGACCAAGAGGATGGTATGGAAGGGGAGCAGGCTGAGGAGGAGCACGTTCCAGAGACTCGTATCGAGGTGGAGATTCCAAAAGTCAGCACTGATCTAGGATCAGACCTCTACTTCGTCAAACTACCCAACTTCCTCTCTGTTGAGCCCAGGTTAGACTCACCCCAGATGGTCCCAGTTCACTTCCTGACCCTCGCCCTGGCCCCTAACCCTGACCCTGACCCCGCCCTCCCGTGACCCCTAACCCTGACACCCCCCTGACCCCGCCCTCCCCTGGCCCCTAACCCTGACCCCCCTGACCCCGCCCTCCCCTGGCCCCTGACCCTGACCCCGCCCTCCCCTGACCTTAACCCTGACCCCGCCCTCCCCTGACCCCTAACCCTGACACCCCCCTGACCCCGCCCTCCCCTGGCCCCTAACCCTGACACCCCCCTGACCCCGCCCTCCCCTGGCCCCTGACCCCGCCCTCCCCCTCCCCTGACACCCCCCTGACCCCGCACTCCCCTGGCCCCTAACCCTGACCCCGCCCTCCCCTGGCCCCTAACCCTGACCCCGCCCTCACCCTGGCCCCTGACCCCGCCCTCCCCTGACCCCTAACCCTGACACTCCCCTGACCTTAACCCTGATACCCCCCTGACCTTAACCCTGACCCTGCCCTCCCCTGGCCCCTAACCCTGACACCCCCCTGACCTTAACCCTGATACCCCCCTAATCCTGACACCCCCCTGACCTTAACCCTGACCCCGCCCTCCCCTGACCCCTAACCCTGACACCGCCCTCCCCTGACCCCTAACCCTGACACCGCCCTCCCCTGACCCTGACACCCCCCTGACCCCGCCCTCCCCTGACCCCTAACTCTGACCTCTCCCTGAGCATTCCATGTTCTCAGATCTGAAGGGTCTGGATAGGTAGAAGCAGTGTCTTCTCTCTGAACTGGATGTGTGTATTCCTCTCCGTTCAGACCCTTTGACTCCCAGTACTATGAAGATGAGTTTGAGGATGAGGAGATGTTGGATGAAGAGGGACGGACCAGGCTCAAGCTGAAGGTGTGTGTGTGCCCTGTGTGTGTGCTCAGTTCCTGCGCTGTGTGTGTTGTGTGTGTTGCGACAGTGTTGTGTGTTTTGCGACAGTGTTGTGTGTGTGTGTGATGTGACAGTGTTGTGTATGTGTTGTGTGTGTGTTGTGACAGTGTTGTGTGTGTGTGTGATGTAACAGTGATGTGACAGTGTTGTAACAATGTTCTGTGTGATGTAACAGTGTTGTGTGTGTGTGTGATGTAACAGTGTTGTAACAATGTTCTGTGTTCAGGTTGAGAATACTATCCGGTGGAGAGCCAAGAAAGACGAGGAGGGGAACGAGAGCAGAGACAGTAACGCCCGCATCGTCAAGTGGTCTGACGGCAGGTCAGCGTGCGCACACACACACACACACACACACACTCGACCGCACGTTCCTCAGGGGGCTAGAGGAAGAGGAGTAGAACTGGACAGCTGATGAAGAGGAGTAACACTGGACAGCTGATGAAGAGGAGTAACACTGGACTCCTGATGAAGAGGAGTAACACTGGACAGCTGATGAAGAGGAGTAACGCTGGACTCCTGATGAAGAGGAGTAACGCTGGACTCCTGATGAAGAGGAGTAACGCTGGACAGCTGATGAAGAGGAGTAACGCTGGACAGCTGATGAAGAGGAGTAACGCCGGACAGCTGATGATTGTGCTTGAATTAATAATTAATACATTGATTTAGCCATGGGAAATGTGTGTTTACGTGTGTATGTATCTGTGGATGTATTCTGTCTCCACAGCATGTCTCTCCACCTGGGTAACGAGGTGTTTGATGTGTTCTGTCTCCACAGCAGGTCTCTCCACCTGGGTAACGAGGTGTTTGATGTGTTCTGTCTCCACAGCATGTCTCTCCACCTGGGTAACGAGGTGTTTGATGTGTTCTGTCTCCACAGCAGGTCTCTCCACCTGGGTAACGAGGTGTTTGATGTGTTCTGTCTCCACAGCAGGTCTCTCCACCTGGGTAACGAGGTGTTTGATGTGTTCTGTCTCCACAGCATGTCTCTCCACCTGGGTAACGAGGTGTTTGATGTGTTCTGTCTCCACAGCATGTCTCTCCACCTGGGTAACGAGGTGTTTGATGTGTTCTGTCTCCACAGCAGGTCTCTCCACCTGGGTAACGAGGTGTTTGATGTGTTCTGTCTCCACAGCAGGTCTCTCCACCTGGGTAACGAGGTGTTTGATGTGTTCTGTCTCCACAGCAGGTCTCTCCACCTGGGTAACGAGGTGTTTGATGTGTTCTGTCTCCACAGCATGTCTCTCCACCTGGGTAACGAGGTGTTTGATGTGTTCTGTCTCCACAGAACGTCTCTCCACCTGGGTAACGAGGTGTTTGATGTGTTCTGTCTCCACAGCAGGTCTCTCCACCTGCTTAACGAGGTGTTTGATGTGTTCTGTCTCCACAGCAGGTCTCTCCACCTGGGTAACGAGGTGTTTGATGTGTTCTGTCTCCACAGCAGGTCTCTCCACCTGGGTAACGAGGTGTTTGATGTGTTCTGTCTCCACAGCAGGTCTCTCCACCTGGGTAACGACGTGTTTGATGTGTTCTGTCTCCACAGAACGTCTCTCCACCTGGGTAACGAGGTGTTTGATGTGTTCTGTCTCCACAGCAGGTCTCTCCACCTGGGTAACGAGGTGTTTGATGTGTTCTGTCTCCACAGCAGGTCTCTCCACCTGCTTAACGAGGTGTTTGATGTGTTCTGTCTCCACAGCAGGTCTCTCCACCTGCTTAACGAGGTGTTTGATGTGTTCTGTCTCCACAGAACGTCTCTCCACCTGGGTAACGAGGTGTTTGATGTGTTCTGTCTCCACAGCAGGTCTCTCCACCTGGGTAACGAGGTGTTTGATGTGTTCTGTCTCCACAGCAGGTCTCTCCACCTGCTTAACGAGGTGTTTGATGTGTTCTGTCTCCACAGAACGTCTCTCCACCTGGGTAACGAGGTGTTTGATGTGTTCTGTCTCCACAGCAGGTCTTTCCACCTGGGTAACGAGGTGTTTGATGTGTTCTGTCTCCACAGCAGGTCTCTCCACCTGGGTAACGAGGTGTTTGATGTGTTCTGTCTCCACAGCAGGTCTCTCCACCTGGGTAACGAGGTGTTTGATGTGTTCTGTCTCCACAGCAGGTCTCTCCACCTGGGTAACGAGGTGTTTGATGTGTTCTGTCTCCACAGCATGTCTCTCCACCTGGGTAACGAGGTGTTTGATGTGTTCTGTCTCCACAGCATGTCTCTCCACCTGGGTAACGAGGTGTTTGATGTGTTCTGTCTCCACAGCAGGTCTCTCCACCTGGGTAACGAGGTGTTTGATGTGTTCTGTCTCCACAGCATGTCTCTCCACCTGGGTAACGAGGTGTTTGATGTGTTCTGTCTCCACAGCAGGTCTCTCCACCTGGGTAACGAGGTGTTTGATGTGTTCTGTCTCCACAGCAGGTCTCTCCACCTGGGTAACGAGGTGTTTGATGTGTTCTGTCTCCACAGCAGGTCTCTCCACCTGGGTAACGAGGTGTTTGATGTGTTCTGTCTCCACAGCAGGTCTCTCCACCTGGGTAACGAGGTGTTTGATGTGTTCTGTCTCCACAGCAGGTCTCTCCACCTGGGTAACGAGGTGTTTGATGTGTTCTGTCTCCACAGCAGGTCTCTCCACCTGGGTAACGAGGTGTTTGATGTGTTCTGTCTCCACAGCATGTCTCTCCACCTGGGTAACGAGGTGTTTGATGTGTTCTGTCTCCACAGCATGTCTCTCCACCTGGGTAACGAGGTGTTTGATGTGTATAAAGCTCCTCTCCAAGGAGACCACAACCACCTGTTCATCAGACAAGGGACTGGACTACAGGGACAGGCTGTGTTCAAGACCAAACTCACCTTCAGGTAACACTGTCTATACACACACAGTATTAGAACGGGACTTGTTCTGGTACAGTATTAGAACGGGACTTGTTCTGGTACAGTATTAGAACGGGACTTGTTTTGGTACGGTATTAGAACGGGACTTGTTCTGGTACGGTATTAGAACGGGACTTGTTCTGGTACAGTATTAGAACGGGACTTGTTCTGGTACAGTATTAGAACGGGACTTGTTCTGGTACAGTATTAGAACGGGACTTGTTCTGGTACAGTATTAGAACGGGACTTGTTCTGGTACAGTATTAGAACGGGACTTGTTCTGGTACAGTATTAGAACGGGACTTGTTCTGGTACAGTATTAGAACGGGACTTGTTTTGGTACAGTGTTAGAACGGGACTTGTTCTGGTACAGTATTAGAACGGGACTTGTTCTGGTACAGTATTAGAACGGGGACTTGTTTTGGTACAGTATTAGAACGGGGACTTGTTCTGGTACAGTATTAGAACGGGACTTGTTCTGGTACAGTATTAGAACGGGACTTGTTCTGGTACAGTATTAGAACGGGACTTGTTCTGGTACAGTATTAGAACGGGACTTGTTCTGGTACAGTATTAGAACGGGACTTGTTCTGGTACGGTATTACAATAGAACGGGACTTGTTTTGGTACAGTATTAGAACGGGACTTGTTCTGGTACAGTATTAGAACGGGGACTTGTTTTGGTACAGTATTAGAACGGGGACTTGTTCTGGTACAGTATTAGAACGGGACTTGTTCTGGTACAGTATTAGAACGGGACTTGTTCTGGTACAGTATTAGAACGGGACTTGTTCTGGTACAGTATTAGAACGGGACTTGTTCTGGTACAGTATTACAATAGAACGGGACTTGTTCTGGTACAGTATTAGAACGGGACTTGTTCTGGTACAGTATTAGAACGGGACTTGTTCTGGTACGGTATTACAATAGAACGGGACTTGTTCTGGTACAGTATTAGAACGGGACTTGTTCTGGTACGGTATTACAATAGAACGGGACTTGTTCTGGTACAGTATTAGAACGGGACTTGTTCTGGTACGGTATTACAATAGAACGGGACTTGTTCTGGTACAGTATTAGAACGGGACTTGTTCTGGTACAGTATTAGAACGGGACTTGTTCTGGTACAGTATTAGAACGGGACTTGTTCTGGTACAGTATTAGAACGGGACTTGTTCTGGTACGGTATTACAATAGAACGGGACTTGTTTTGGTACCGTATTAGAACGGGACTTGTTCTGGTACGGTATTACAATAGAACGGGACTTGTTTTGGTACCGTATTAGAACGGGACTTGTTCTGGTACAGTATTAGAACGGGACTTGTTCTGGTACAGTATTAGAACGGGACTTGTTTTGGTACGGTATTAGAACAGGACTTGTTTTGGTACAGTATTAGAACGGGACTTGTTTTGGTACGGTATTAGAACAGGACTTGTTTTGGTACAGTATTAGAACGGGACTTGTTCTGGTACAGTATTAGAACGGGACTTGTTCTGGTACAGTATTAGAACGGGACTTGTTCTGGTACAGTATTAGAACCGGACTTGTTTTGGTACGGTATTAGAACGGGACTTGTTTTGGTACGGTATTAGAACGGGACTTGTTCTGGTACGGTATTAGAACGGGACTTGTTCTGGTACGGTATTAGAACGGGACTTGTTTTGGTACGGTATTAGAACGGGACTTGTTCTGGTACGGTATTAGAACGGGACTTGTTCTGGTACAGTATTAGAACGGGACTTGTTTTGGTACAGTATTAGAACGGGGACTTGTTCTGGTACGGTATTAGAACCGGACTTGTTCTGGTACGGTATTAGAACCGGACTTGTTCTGGTACAGTATTAGAACGGGACTTGTTCTGGTACGGTATTACAATAGAACGGGACTTGTTTTGGTACGGTATTAGAACGGGACTTGTTCTGGTACGGTATTAGAACGGGACTTGTTCTGGTACAGTATTAGAACGGGACTTGTTCTGGTACAGTATTAGAACGGGACTTGTTCTGGTACAGTATTAGAACGGGACTTGTTCTGGTACAGTATTAGAACGGGACTTGTTCTGGTACAGTATTAGAACGGGACTTGTTCTGGTACAGTATTAGAACGGGACTTGTTCTGGTACAGTATTAGAACGGGACTTGTTCTGGTACGGTATTAGAACGGGACTTGTTTTGGTACAGTATTAGAACGGGACTTGTTCTGGTACAGTATTAGAACGGGACTTGTTCTGGTACAGTATTAGAACGGGACTTGTTTTGGTACGGTATTAGAACGGGACTTGTTCTGGTACGGTATTAGAACGGGACTTGTTCTGGTACAGTATTAGAACGGGACTTGTTCTGGTACGGTATTAGAACCGGACTTGTTCTGGTACGGTATTAGAACCGGACTTGTTCTGGTACAGTATTAGAACGGGACTTGTTCTGGTACGGTATTACAATAGAACGGGACTTGTTTTGGTACGGTATTAGAACGGGACTTGTTCTGGTACAGTATTAGAACGGGACTTGTTCTGGTACGGTATTAGAACCGGACTTGTTCTGGTACAGTATTAGAACGGGACTTGTTCTGGTACGGTATTACAATAGAACGGGACTTGTTCTGGTACGGTATTACAATAGAACGGGACTTGTTCTGGTACGGTATTACAATAGAACGGGACTTGTTCCTGTACAGTATTAGAACGGGACTTGTTCCTGTACGGTATTAGAACGGGACTTGTTCTGGTACGGTATTAGAACGGGACTTGTTCTGGTACGGTATTAGAACCGGACTTGTTCTGGTACGGTATTAGAACGGGACTTGTTCTGGTACGGTATTAGAACGGGACTTGTTCTGGTACGGTATTAGAACGGGACTTGTTCTGGCACGGTATTAGAACGGGACTTGTTTTGGTACGGTATTAGAACGGGACTTGTTTTGGTACGGTATTAGAACGGGACTTGTTCTGGTACGGTATTAGAACCGGACTTGTTCTGGTACGGTATTAGAACGGGACTTGTTCTGGTACAGTATTAGAACGGGACTTGTTCTGGTACGGTATTAGAACGGGACTTGTTCTGGTACGGTATTAGAACGGGACTTGTTCTGGTACGGTATTAGAACGGGACTTGTTCTGGTACGGTATTAGAACGGGACTTGTTCTGGTACGGTATTAGAACGGGACTTGTTCTGGTACGGTATTAGAACGGGACTTGTTCTGGTACAGTATTAGAACGGGACTTGTTCTGGTACGGTATTAGAACGGGACTTGTTCTGGTACGGTATTAGAACCGGACTTGTTCTGGTACAGTATTAGAACGGGACTTGTTCTGGTACGGTATTACAATAGAACGGGACTTGTTCTGGTACAGTATTAGAACGGGACTTGTTCTGGTACGGTATTACAATAGAACGGGACTTGTTCTGGTACGGTATTACAATAGAACGGGACTTGTTCTGGTACGGTATTACAATAGAACGGGACTTGTTCTGGTACGGTATTACAATAGAACGGGACTTGTTCTGGTACGGTATTAGAACGGGACTTGTTTTGGTACAGTATTAGAACGGGACTTGTTTTGGTACAGTATTAGAACGGGACTTGTTTTGGTACAGTATTAGAACGGGACTTGTTTTGGTACGGTATTAGAACGGGACTTGTTTTGGTACGGTATTAGAACGGGACTTGTTTTGGTACGGTATTAGAACGGGACTCGTTTTGGTACGGTATTAGAACGGGACTCGTTTTGGTACGGTATTAGAACGGGACTTGTTTTGGTACGGTATTAGAACGGGACTTGTTTTGGTACAGTATTAGAACGGGACTTGTTTTGGTACGGTATTAGAACGGGACTTGTTCTGGTACAGTATTAGAACGGGACTTGTTTTGGTACAGTATTACAATAGAACGGGACTTGTTTTGGTACAGTATTACAATAGAACGGGACTTGTTTTGGTACGGTATTAGAACGGGACTTGTTTTGGTACGGTATTACAATAGAACGGGACTTGTTTTGGTACAGTATTAGAACGGGACTTGTTTTGGTACGGTATTAGAACGGGACTTGTTCTGGTACAGTATTAGAACGGGACTTGTTCTGGTACGGTATTAGAACGGGACTTGTTCTGGTACGGTATTAGAACGGGACTTGTTTTGGTACGGTATTAGAACGGGACTTGTTCTGGTACGGTATTAGAACGGGACTTGTTCTGGTACAGTATTAGAACGGGACTTGTTTTGGTACGGTATTAGAACGGGACTTGTTCTGGTACGGTATTAGAACGGGACTTGTTCTGGTACAGTATTAGAACGGGACTTGTTTTGGTACAGTATTACAATAGAACGGGACTTGTTTTGGTACAGTATTACAATAGAACGGGACTTGTTTTGGTACGGTATTAGAACGGGACTTGTTTTGGTACGGTATTACAATAGAACGGGACTTGTTTTGGTACAGTATTAGAACGGGACTTGTTTTGGTACGGTATTAGAACGGGACTTGTTCTGGTACAGTATTAGAACGGGACTTGTTCTGGTACGGTATTAGAACGGGACTTGTTCTGGTACGGTATTAGAACGGGACTTGTTTTGGTACGGTATTAGAACGGGACTTGTTCTGGTACAGTATTAGAACGGGACTTGTTCTGGTACAGTATTAGAACGGGACTTGTTTTGGTACGGTATTAGAACGGGACTTGTTCTGGTACGGTATTAGAACGGGACTTGTTCTGGTACGGTATTAGAACGGGACTTGTTTTGGTACGGTATTAGAACGGGACTTGTTCTGGTACGGTATTAGAACGGGACTTGTTCTGGTACAGTATTAGAACGGGACTTGTTCTGGTACAGTATTAGAACGGGACTTGTTCTGGTACGGTATTAGAACGGGACTTGTTCTGGTACAGTATTAGAACGGGACTTGTTTTGGTACAGTATTAGAACGGGACTTGTTTTGGTACAGTATTAGAACGGGACTTGTTTTGGTACAGTATTAGAACGGGACTTGTTTTGGTACAGTATTAGAACGGGACTTGTTTTGGTACGGTATTAGAACGGGACTTGTTTTGGTACGGTATTAGAACGGGACTTGTTTTGGTACGGTATTAGAACGGGACTTGTTTTGGTACGGTATTAGAACGGGACTTGTTTTGGTACGGTATTAGAACGGGACTTGTTTTGGTACGGTATTAGAACGGGACTTGTTTTGGTACGGTATTAGAACGGGACTTGTTTTGGTACGGTATTAGAACGGGACTTGTTTTGGTACGGTATTAGAACGGGACTTGTTTTGGTACGGTATTAGAACGGGACTTGTTTTGGTACGGTATTAGAACGGGACTTGTTTTGGTACGGTATTAGAACGGGACTTGTTTTGGTACGGTATTAGAACGGGACTTGTTCTGGTACGGTATTAGAACAGGACTTGTTTTGGTACGGTATTAGAACAGGACTTGTTTTGGTACAGTGTTATGAGACGCTGTTCCTCTTTCAGTTTGAAGGAACAAACATGAATGTCTGATTTGAGATATAAAGCTGTGTTTTCTCTCTCCAGACCCCACTCCACAGACAGCGCCACCCACAGGAAGATGACCCTCTCTCTGGCTGACCGCTGCTCTAAGACCCAGAAGATTAGAATACTGCCCATGGCTGGACGAGACCCTGAGTCTCAACGCAATGAGATGATCAAGGTAACACACGCTGGACTGTGTGGTTTCATATTGTCACGTTCGTCGTAACATTTAAGTGAGGAGGACCAAGGCGCAGCGTGATAACAATACATTCTCTCTTTTAATGAAGACGAAAACGAAACGAACACTATACAAACTAATCAAAACAACAAACAGACGAACGTGAAGCTATACAAACAATAAGTGCAGACACTGGCAACTTACACATAGACAATCACCCACAAACTACCTAATGACTATGGCTGCCTAAATATGGCTCCCAATCAGAGACAACGATAGACAGCTGTCTCTAATTGAGAACCAATCCAGGCAACCATAGACATAGACCTAGACTAAACACTGCCCCATAAACATACAAAAACCCCTAGACAATAGAAAACACATACATCCCCCATGTCACACCCTGGCCTAACTAAAATAATAAAGAAAACTAAGATAACTAAGGCCAGAGCGTGACACATATAGGATGTCATGTAATAAGGTTATGAGATGTGTGGTGTGATGTTAGCAGAACTACACTCAACAAAAATATTAACGCAAAAAAATGCAACAATTTTAAAAGATTTTACTTAGTTACAGTTTATATAAGTAAATCAGTCAATTGAAATCAATGCATTAGGCCTTGATCTGTAGATTTCACATGACTGGGAATACAGATATGCATCTGTCGGTCACAGATACCTTAGATAAAGAAAACCAGTCAGTATCTGGTGTGACCACCATTTGCCTCATGCAGCGTGACACATCTCCTTCACATGGAGTTGATCAGGCTGTTGTTAGTGGCCTGTGGAACGTTGACCCACTCCTCTTCAATGGCTGTGTGAAGTTGCTGGATATGGGCGGGAACTGGAACACGCTGTCGTATATATGTTGATCCAGAGCATCCCAAACATGCTCAATGGGTGACATGTCTGAGTATGCAGGCCATGGAAGAACAGGGACATTTTCAGCTTCCAGGAATTGTGTACAGATCCTTGCAACATGGGGCCGTGCATTATCATTCTGAATTATGAGGTGATGGCGGCGGATGAATGGCACAACAATGGGCCTCAGGATCTCGTCACGGTATCTCTGTGCATTCAAATTTCCATTGATAAAATGCAATTGTGTTCGTTGTCCGTAGCGCATGCCTGCCCATACCATAACCCCACCACCACCATGGGGCACTCTGTTGACATCAGCAAACTGCTCGCCCACTCAACACCATACATGCCGTCTGCCATCTGCCTGGTACAGTTGAAACCTGTCCAGCATGGCCATCGAAGGGGAGCATTTTCCCACTGCAGTCAGTTACAACTGAACTGCAGTCAGGTCAAGACCCCGGTGAGGACAACAAGCACTCAGATGAGCTTCCCTGAAACGGTTTCTGACAGTTTGTACAGAAATTCTTCAGTTGTGCAAACCCACAGTTTCAACAGTTGTCTGGGTGGCTGATTTCAGACGATCCCGCAGGTGAAGAAGTCGGATGTGAAGGTCCTGAGCTGGTGTGGTTGTAAGGCCGATTGGACGTACTGCCAAATTCTCTAAAACTATGTTACGGAGGTGCTTTATGGTAGAGAAATTAACATCAAATTCTCTGGACATTCCTGCAGTCAGCATCCCTCAACTTGAGACATCTGTGGCATTGTATTATGTGACAAAACTGCACATTTTAGAGTAGTCTTTTATTGTCCCCAGCAGAAGGTGCACCTATGTAATGATCATGCTTCTTGATATTCCACACCTGTCAGGTGGATGGATTATCTTGGCAAAAGAGACATTCTCACTAACAGAGATGTAAATAAATTTGTGGACAACATTTGAGAGAAATAAGCTTTTTTGTGAATATGAAACATTTCTTGAATCGTGTATATATATCAGCTCAGTAAAAACATGGGACCGACACTTCACATGTTGCTGTTCAAAAAAGGACATTGTATTCTTTTTTTTGGTTGTACTCCCTGACGAAGGCCATGCAGCCCAAACGCGTCATTAAAAAAAAAAAACGTTGTTTCTATTGAACATGCTAATTAAGGCATTTTAATGAATTATATGAAGAGTGCTTTGGTCCTCCTCTCTTTTTGATGACCAATTTACCCCTTTTACCAAAGAGCCCCTTCTATCTACCAACATGTACTATTGTGTACCTTAGTAGCGCTTCCCTTCCTCCTCTTTCTGCTTTACATGTTGCGGTTTATATTTTTGTTCAGTATAATAACTACAGTCTGGAGACGAGACAGACTTTCTGTTGTTACTAGAAGCACTGACTGGGCTTCTATTGCTGATTTACAGTCTCCTATATTTTCTCAGAACATTTCAAATAGACAGGACGACACCTTATCTCATTTGAGGGGTTAAAATGTTGGCCCATCTCTCCTCCTGCTCCCCCCCCCCCCCTACAGAAAGAGGAGGAACGTCTGCGTGCGTCTATCCGTCGTGAGGGCCAACAGCGGCGGATGAGAGAGAAGCAGCACCAACGTGGGCTGAGTGCCGGTTACCTGGAGCCTGATCGCTATGACGACGATGAGGAGGGGGACGAGTCGGTCAGCCTGGCCGCCATCAAGAGCAAATACAAGGGAGGAGGAGGAGGAGGAGGAGGACTGAGGGGTGAGGACACACCATATCTAAACAGAGACACATCCAGATTAAATACAAGGGAGGAGGAGGACTGAGGGGTGAGGACACATACCATATCTAAACAGAGACACATCCAGATTAAATACAAGGGAGGAGGACTGAGGGGTGAGGACACATACCATATCTAAACAGAGACACATCCAGATTAAATACAAGGGAGGAGGAGGAGGACTGAGGGGTGAGGACACACACCATATCTAAACAGAGACACATCCAGATTAAATACAAGGGAGGAGGACAAGGGCTGAGGAGACAGTGAAAGTGTTTGTATTTGCTCATGTCAATGCGTTCTCTCCCTTTCTCTCCACCGTCTCCCCTTTTCCATCCCCCTCCCCTCCCCTCCTCCACTCTCTTCCGTCTCTCTCCTCTTCCATCTCTCCTCCACTCTTTCTCTTCCGTCCCTCCTCTCTTCCGTCCCCCTCTCTTCCGTCCCTCCTCTCTCCATATAGAGGAGCGTGCTAGGATCTACTCGTCTGACAGTGATGAGGGTTCTGATGATGATAAAGCCCAGAGACTGCTCAAGGCCAAGAAACTAGACTCTGACGAGGTGAGACACACACACACACACACACACAGGTTTTAGTACAGTGAGAGAATGGAGAGATGAGTTGTGACAGAGGGTGCAGTCCTATGATCTACCAGCAGAAGGCAGTGTGAATCACTACATATAGGAATCTAGTTCAGGTAACAAAGCACATTGACGCAGATCTGAAATGAGTCAAATCACATTTTTCCTGTCTCCCCCCTCTTTCTCCCCCCCCCCTCTCCCCTCTCTCTCTCTAGGAAGGGGAGAGTTCAGGGAAGAGGAAGGCTGAGGAGGATGAGGAGGAGGAGGAGGTGGAACCCAAGAAGGCAAAGAAATACGTCATCAGCGACGAAGAGGAGGAGGAAGATGATGAATGATGTCTGTTTTTTTCTATCATACCACTGTATTATCAGTGTTTTGTTATATCCAATGCGTCGCGATGTAGACCTAAACGTTTAATTTGTAGTTTGTATATTTTCTAATGATGACTGTGTGAGTGAGTGAGAGCTCTGTACAGCTGTAGGAATAAAGAGAAGATGAACTAGGTGTTTATCTCAACCACCAAACCTCAGTCTCTTTGTTATGATTCTTTTTAAAGTTTGTTTTTGTTTTGAGATGTCCATTTTCTAATCGAGGTTAAAGATGGAGAGTTGAAGGGGGGAAGGACTGTCTGACCTCTTCACTAACAGTAGATACTGTTCAATCCATCTGGCACAGCAGAGAGGGAAGGATGAGGATGGGTAAGAGAGGAGAGAGGGGTGGTGGAGAGTGGAGGATGAGGATGGGTAAGAGAGGAGAGGGGTGGTGGAGAGTGGAGGATGAGGATGGGTAAAAGGAGAGAGGGGGGTTAGTGACCAGTCTTTGTGAAGATCTCATACTCCTCACGTCCTCTCTCCTCGTCTCCTCAAAACCAATTGGATCAGAAATGGGTTTTGAGAAGGTGACGAGGAGTATAGCGGGAGCAGAATTGAGAGAAAGAGAGGGGTGAGTAGAATGGAGAGGGGTAAGGAGAAGAGAGAGGGGGGAGGGGGGAGGAAAATAAGAGATTTGGGAGGACAATGGGAGGCTGGTTAGTGATTGTTGCACCAGCCACTCTGACACACAACCTCATATACACAGTACACATTCAACCATACAAGTTGAAGTTTTAACGTCACCTGCACAAGTACAGTGAAATGCCTTTTTCTTACAAACTCTGACACCAACAATGTAGTAATCAATGTAGTACTAAAAAATAACTAGGTAGAAATAAAAATAACAGGAGAAAGTAAGAACCTTTATCCAGGGTCAGTTCCAAAACCATATTTACAATGTGCAGGGATACTGAAGTGATAGAGGTTGAAGCACTACATGGCCAAAAGTATGTGGACACCCCTTCAAATTAGTGGATTAGACTATTTCAGACACACCTGTTGCTGTCAGGTGTATAAAATTGAGCACACAGCCATGCAATCTCCTTAGACAAACATTGGCAGTTAAATGGCCCGTACTGAAAAGCTCAGTGACTTTCAACGTGGCACCGTCATAGGATGCCACCTTTCTGTCAAGTCAGTTCGTCAAATGTCAGTCCTGCTAGAGCTGCTCCGATAAACTGTAAGTGCTGTTATTGTGAAGTGGAAACGTCTAGGAGAAACAACGGCTCAGACGCAAAGTGGTAGGCCACACAAGCTCATAGAACGAGACCACCGAGTGCTGAAGCGCGTAAAAATCGTCTGTCCTCGTTTGCAACACTCACTACCGAGTTCCAAACATCACATCCAAAATGTGATGTGTTTGCATGTTGTGTGTGTTGGAGTGAGTGTGTAGAGTCCTGTCTGTGTGTAGAGTCCTGTCTGTGTGTAGAGTCCTGTCTGTGTGTAGAGTCCTGTCGGTGTGTAGAGTCCTGTCGGTGTGTAGAGTCCTGTCGGTGTGTAGAGTCCTGTCGGTGTGTAGAGTCCTGTCAGAGTCCTGTCAGTGTGTAGAGTCCTGTCAGTGTGTAGAGTCCTGTCAGAGTCCTGTCAGTGTGTAGAGTCCTGTCGGTGTGTAGAGTCCTGTCGGTGTGTAGAGTCCTGTCGGTGTGTAGAGTCCTGTCGGTGTGTAGAGTCCTGTCGGTGTGTAGAGTCCTGTCGGTGTGTAGAGTCCTGTCAGTGTGTAGAGTCCTGTCGGTGTGTAGAGTCCTGTCGGTGTGTAGAGTCCTGTCGGTGTGTAGAGTCCTGTCGGTGTGTAGAGTCCTGTCGGTGTGTAGAGTCCTGTCGGTGTGTAGAGTCCTGTCGGTGTGTAGAGTCCTGTCAGAGTCCTGTCTGTGTGTAGAGTCCTGTCAGAGTCCTGTCTGTGTGTAGAGTCCTGTCTGTGTGTAGAGTCCTGTCAGAGTGTAGAGTCCTGTCAGTGTGTAGAGTCCTGTCTGTGTGTCGGTGTGTAGAGTCCTGTCTGTGTGTCGGTGTGTAGAGTCCTGTCTGTGTGTCGGTGTGTAGAGTCCTGTCGGTGTGTAGAGTCCTGTCAGTGTGTAGAGTCCTGTCAGTGTGTAGAGTCCTGTCAGTGTGTAGAGTCCTGTCAGTGTGTAGAGTCCTGTCAGTGTGTAGAGTCCTGTCAGTGTGTAGAGTCCTGTCAGTGTGTAGAGTCCTGTCAGTGTGTAGAGTCCTGTCTGTGTGTAGAGTCCTGTCTGTGTGTAGAGTCCTGTCGGTGTGTAAATCAAATCAAGTTTATTTTATATAGCCCTTCGTACATCAGCTAATATCTCGAAGTGCTGTACAGAAACCCAGCCTAAAACCCCAAACAGCAAGCAATGCAGGTGTAGAAGCACGGCGGCTAGGAAAAACTCCCTAGAAAGGCCAAAACCTAGGAAGAAACCTAGAGAGGAACCAGGCTATGAGGGGTGGCCAGTCCTCTTCTGGCTGTGCCGGGTGGAGATTATAACAGAACATGGCCAAGATGTTCAAATGTTCATAAATGACCAGCATGGTCAAATAATAATCAGGAGTAAATGTCAGTTGGCTTTTCATAGCCGATCATTAAGAGTATTTCTACCGCTCCTGCAGTCTCTAGAGAGTTGAAAACAGCAGGTCTGGGACAGGTAGCACGTCCGGTGGACAGGTCAGGGTTCCATAGCCGCAGGCAGAACAGTTGAAACTGGAACAGCAGCAAGGCCAGGTGGACTGGGGACAGGAAGGAGTCATCATGCCCGGTAGTCCTGACGCATGGTCCTAGGGCTCAGGTCCTCCGAGAGAGAGAAAGAAAGAGAGAAGGAGAGAATTAGAGAGAGCATACTTAAATTCACACAGGACACCGGATAAGACAGGAGAAGTACTCCAGATATAACAAACTGACCCTAGTCCCCCGACACATAAACTACTGCAGCATAAATACTGGAGGCTGAGACAGGAGGGGTCAGGAGACACTGTGGCCCCATCCGATGATACCCCCGGACAGGGCCAAACAGGAAGGATATAACCCCATCCACTTTGCCAAAGCACAGTCCTGTGTAGAGTCCTGTGTAGAGTCCTGTCAGTGTGTAGGGTCCTGTCGGTGTGTAGAGTCCTGTCAGAGTCCTGTCTGTGTGTAGAGTCCTGTCAGTGTGTAGAGTCCTGTCAGTGTGCAGAGTCCTGTCAGTGTGTAGAGTCCTGTCAGAGTCCTGTCAGTGTGTAGAGTCCTGTCAGAGTCCTGTCAGTGTGTAGAGTCCTGTCGGTGTGTAGAGTCCTGTCGGTGTGTAGAGTCCTGTCGGTGTGTAGAGTCCTGTCGGTGTGTAGAGTCCTGTCAGTGTGTAGAGTCCTGTCGGTGTGTAGAGTCCTGTCGGTGTGTAGAGTCCTGTCGGTGTGTAGAGTCCTGTCGGTGTGTAGAGTCCTGTCGGTGTGTAGAGTCCTGTCAGAGTCCTGTCGGTGTGTAGAGTCCTGTCGGTGTGTAGAGTCCTGTCGGTGTGTAGAGTCCTGTCGGTGTGTAGAGTCCTGTCGGTGTGTAGAGTCCTGTCGGTGTGTAGAGTCCTGTCGGTGTGTAGAGTCCTGTCGGTGTGTAGAGTCCTGTCGGTGTGTAGAGTCCTGTCGGTGTGTAGAGTCCTGTCGGTGTGTAGAGTCCTGTCGGTGTGTAGAGTCTTGTCGGTGTGTAGAGTCCTGTCGGTGTGTAGAGTCCTGTCGGTGTGTAGAGTCCTGTCGGTGTGTAGAGTCCTGTCGGTGTGTAGAGTCCTGTCAGAGTCCTGTCTGTGTGTAGAGTCCTGTCAGTGTGTAGAGTCCTGTCAGAGTGTAGAGTCCTGTCAGTGTGTAGAGTCCTGTCTGTGTGTCGGTGTGTAGAGTCCTGTCTGTGTGTCGGTGTGTAGAGTCCTGTCGGTGTGTAGAGTCCTGTCGGTGTGTAGAGTCCTGTCGGTGTGTAGAGTCCTGTCGGTGTGTAGAGTCCTGTCAGTGTGTAGAGTCCTGTCGGTGTGTAGAGTCCTGTCAGTGTGTAGAGTCCTGTCAGTGTGTAGAGTCCTGTCAGTGTGTAGAGTCCTGTCAGTGTGTAGAGTCCTGTCAGTGTGTAGAGTCCTGTCAGTGTGTAGAGTCCTGTCAGTGTGTAGAGTCCTGTCTGTGTGTAGAGTCCTGTCTGTGTGTAGAGTCCTGTCGGTGTGTAAATCAAATCAAGTTTATTTTATATAGCCCTTCGTACATCAGCTAATATCTCGAAGTGCTGTACAGAAACCCAGCCTAAAACCCCAAACAGCAAGCAATGCAGGTGTAGAAGCACGGCGGCTAGGAAAAACTCCCTAGAAAGGCCAAAACCTAGGAAGAAACCTAGAGAGGAACCAGGCTATGAGGGGTGGCCAGTCCTCTTCTGGCTGTGCCGGGTGGAGATTATAACAGAACATGGCCAAGATGTTCAAATGTTCATAAATGACCAGCATGGTCAAATAATAATCAGGAGTAAATGTCAGTTGGCTTTTCATAGCCGATCATTAAGAGTATTTCTACCGCTCCTGCAGTCTCTAGAGAGTTGAAAACAGCAGGTCTGGGACAGGTAGCACGTCCGGTGGACAGGTCAGGGTTCCATAGCCGCAGGCAGAACAGTTGAAACTGGAACAGCAGCAAGGCCAGGTGGACTGGGGACAGGAAGGAGTCATCATGCCCGGTAGTCCTGACGCATGGTCCTAGGGCTCAGGTCCTCCGAGAGAGAGAAAGAAAGAGAGAAGGAGAGAATTAGAGAGAGCATACTTAAATTCACACAGGACACCGGATAAGACAGGAGAAGTACTCCAGATATAACAAACTGACCCTAGTCCCCCGACACATAAACTACTGCAGCATAAATACTGGAGGCTGAGACAGGAGGGGTCAGGAGACACTGTGGCCCCATCCGATGATACCCCCGGACAGGGCCAAACAGGAAGGATATAACCCCATCCACTTTGCCAAAGCACAGTCCTGTGTAGAGTCCTGTGTAGAGTCCTGTCAGTGTGTAGGGTCCTGTCGGTGTGTAGAGTCCTGTCAGAGTCCTGTCTGTGTGTAGAGTCCTGTCAGTGTGTAGAGTCCTGTCAGTGTGCAGAGTCCTGTCAGTGTGTAGAGTCCTGTCAGAGTCCTGTCGGTGTGCAGAGTCCTGTCGGTGTGTAGAGTCCTGTCAGAGTGTAGAGTCCTGTCTGTGTGTAGAGTCCTGTCAGTGTGTAGAGTCCTGTCTGTGTGTAGAGTCCTGTCAGTGTGTAGAGTCCTGTCAGAGTCCTGTCGGTGTGTAGAGGCCTGTCAGAGTCCTGTCGGTGTGCAGAGTCCTGTCTGTGTGTAGAGTCCTGTCAGAGTCCTGTCGGTGTGCAGAGTCCTGTCTGTGTGTAGAGTCCTGTCGGTGTGTAGAGTCCTGTCAGTGTGTAGAGTCCTGTCTGTGTGTAGAGTCCTGTCGGTGTGTAGAGTCCTGTCAGTGTGTAGAGCCCTGTCAGTGTGTAGAGTCCTGTCAGTGTGTAGAGAGACGGTACAATTTTTTTTTTTGACATGTTCAGACAGACACCACACACACGGGTCATTACTGTTCTCTCAGACAGTGTCCTCAAGTTACCCACTGGCCACACAACACACACAGAACACATTGTATATTCATACACACGGTGCAAGAACAGCCCTGTACGCACAGAGAGAGGGCAGCCCCAGCCAGACAGAACCGGTCGTAGATAATCAGAACACGGAACAGTAAAAAGGTAACTAGGAGATTAAAGCGTTGTTACGTAAAATGACCCTGTTGTTTTCCCTAGACAACAGCAGCTCTGTTCCACACAGACACACTGCATGCTTCTTAGTGGCTCAGCCTGATTAGGCTCAGAGTATGTGTGTGTGTGTGTGTGTGTGTGTGTGTGTGTGTGTGTGTGTGTGTGTGTGTGTGTGTGTGTGTGTGTGTGTGTGTGTGTGTGTGTGTGTGTGTGTGTGTGTGTGTGTGTGTGTGTGTGTGTGTGTGTGTGTGTGTGTGTGTGTGTGTGTGTGTGTGTGTCTCTCTCTCTCTCTCTGTGTGTGTGTGTGTGTGTGTGTGTGTGTGTGTGTGTGTGTGTGTGTGTCTCTCTCTCTCTGTGTGTGTGTGTG
Organism: Salvelinus alpinus; assembly: GCF_045679555.1. Taxonomy (NCBI): domain Eukaryota; kingdom Metazoa; phylum Chordata; class Actinopteri; order Salmoniformes; family Salmonidae; genus Salvelinus; species Salvelinus alpinus. Next base: position 11,567,138 of record NC_092090.1, on the reverse strand, counting down.
TGTGTGTGTGTGTGTGTGTGTGTGTGTGTGTGTGTGTGTGTGTGTGTGTGTGTGTGTGTGTGTGTGTGTGTGTGTGTGTGTGTGTGTGTGTGTGTGTGTGTGTGTGTGTGTGTGTGTGGTGTGCATATGAGACATACCCAGACAAACAGTGAGACAGATCTTAGTGTTTCTGCTGACACCCAGAGTTCACACACACACTCGTTCCCTTAACGACACTGTAATGATGTAGTTATAATGACAGTCAGTATTGTAAAAGTAGAGCATTATAGTGAATAGGGTTCCATTTGGGACAGAGCCCTGGAGTGACAGAGTGAGGACAGAGCCCTGGAGTGACAGAGTGATGACAGAGCCCTGGAGTGACTGCGAGTGAGGACAGAGCCCTGGAGTGACTGAGAGTGAGGACAGAGCCCTGGAGTGACAGAGAGTGAGGACAGAGCCCTGGAGTGACTGAGAGTGAGGACAGAGCCCTGGAGTGAGTGAGGACAGAGTCCTGGAGTGACTGAGAGTGAGGACAGAGCCCTGGAGTGACTGAGAGTGAGGACAGAGCCCTGGAGTGACTGAGAGTGAGGACAGAGCCCTGAGTGACTGAGAGTGAGGACAGAGCCCTGAGTGACTGAGAGTGAGGACAGAGCCCTGGAGTGACAGAGTGAGGACAGAGCCCTGGAGTGACAGAGTGAGGACAGAGCCCTGGAGTGAGTGAGGACAGAGCCCTGGAGTGAGTGAGGACAGAGCCCTGGAGTGACTGAGAGTGAGGACAGAGCTCTGGAGTGACTGAGAGTGAGGACAGAGCCCTGGAGTGACAGAGCCCTGGAGTGACTGAGAGTGAGGACAGAGCCCTGGAGTGACTGAGAGTGAGGACAGAGCCCTGGAGTGACATAGTGAGGGTTCCATTTGGGACAGAGCCCTGGAGTGACTGAGAGTGAGGGTTATATTTGGGACAGAGCCCTGGAGTGACAGAGTGAGGGTTCCATTTGGGACAGAGCCCTGGAGTGACTGAGAGTGAGGGTTCCATTTGGGACAGAGCCCTGGAGTGACTGAGAGTGAGGGTTATATTTGGGACAGAGCCCTGGAGTGACTGAGAGTGAGGGTTATATTTGGGACAGAGCCCTGGAGTGACTGAGAGTGAGGGTTATATTTGGGACAGAGCCCTGGAGTGACAGAGTGAGGGTTCCATTTGGGACAGAGCCCTGGAGTGACTGAGAGTGAGGGTTCCATTTGGGACAGAGCCCTGGAGTGACTGAGAGTGAGGGTTCCATTTGGGACAGAGCCCTGGAGTGACTGAGAGTGAGGGTTATATTTGGGACAGAGCCCTGGAGTGACTGAGAGTGAGGGTGCCATTTGGGACAGAGCCCTGGAGTGACTGAGAGTGAGGGTTATATTTGGGACAGAGCCCTGGAGTGACTGAGAGTGAGGGTTATATTTGGGACAGAGCCCTGGAGTGACAGAGTGAGGGTTCCATTTGGGACAGAGCCCTGGAGTGACTGAGAGTGAGGGTTCAATTTGGGACAGAGCCCTGGAGTGACTGAGAGTGAGGGTTCTATTTGGGACAGAACCCTGGAGTGACTGAGAGTGAGCGTTTCATTTGGGACAGAGCCCTGGAGTGACTGAGAGTGAGGGTTTCATTTGGGACAGAGCCCTGGAGTGTCTGAGAGTGGGAGTTTACTGGTGTAATTAGCTGACTCATGTCTGGGGTTAGAGTCCGGGGTTAGAGTCTGCGGTTAGTCTGGGTGGGTATGATTTGGGTACAGTCCCATACAGGACCAACCCTACACTACTGTCAGCTGATATCAGGCATGTGTACAGGCGTGGACAAAAGTCTTGAGAATGACACAAATATTCATTTCCACAAAGTTTGCTGCTTCAGAGTCTTTAGATATTTTTGTCAGATGTTACTATGGAATACTGAAGTATAATTACAAGCATTTCATAAATGTCAAAGGCTTTTATTGACAATTACATGAAGTTGATGCAAAGAGTCAATATTTGCAGTGTTGACCCTTCTTTTTCAAGACCTCTGCAATCCGCCCTGGCATACTGTCAATTAACTTCTGGGCCACATCCTGACTGATGGTAGCCCATTCTTGCATAATCAATGCTTGGAGTTTGTCAGAATTTGTGGGGTTTTGTTTGTCCACCCGCCTCTTGAGGATTGACCACAAGTTCTCAATGGGATTAAGGTCTGGGGAGTTTCCTGGCCATGGACCCAAAATATCGATGTTTTGTTCCCCGAGCCACTTAGTTATCACTTGTGCCTTATGGCAAGATGCTCCATCATGCTGGAAAAGGCATTGATCATCACCAAACTGTTCCTGGATGGTTGGGAGAAATTGCTCTCGGAGGATGTGTTGGTACCATTCTTAATTCATGGCTGTGTTCTTAGGCAAAGTTGTGAGTGAGCCCACTCCCTTGGCTGAGAAGCAACCCCACACATGAATGGTCTCAGGATGCTTTACTGTTGGCATGACACAGGACTGATGGTAGCGCTCACCTTGTCTTCTCCGGACAAGCTTTTTTCCGGATGCCCCAAACAATCGGAAAGGGGATTCATCAGAGAAAATGACTTTACCCCAGTCCTCAGCAGTCCAATCCCTGTACCTTTTGCAGAATATTAGTCTATCCCTGATGTTTTTCCTGGAGAGAAGTGGCTTCTTTGCTGCCCTTCTTGACACCAGGCCATCCTCCAAAAGTCTTCGCCTCACTGTGCGTGCAGATGCACTCACACCTGCCTGCTGCCATTCCTGAGCAAGCTCTGTACTGGTGGTGCCCCGATCCCACAGCTGAATCAACTTTAGGAGACGGTCCTGCTGCTTGCTGGACTTTCTTGGATGCCCTGAAGCCTTCTTCACAACAATTGAACTGCTCTCCTTGAAGTTATTGATGATCAAATAAATGGTTGATTTAGTTGCAATATCCTTGCCTGTGAAGCCCTTTTTGTGAAAAGCAATGATGATGGCACGTGTTTCCTTGCAGGTAACCATGGTTGACAGAGGAAGAACAATGATTCCAAGCACCACCCTCCTTTTGAAGCTTCCAGTCTGTTATTTGAACTCAATCAGCATGACAGAGTGATCTTCAGCCTTGTCCTCGTCAACACTCACACCTGTGTTAATGAGAGAATCACTGACATGATGTCAGCTGGTCCTTTTGTGGCAGGGCTGAAATGCAGTGGAAATGTTTTTGGGGGATTCAGTACATTTGCATGGCAAAGAGGGACTTTGCAATTTATCTGATCACTCTTCATAACATTCTGGAGTATATGCAAATTGCCATCATATAAACTGAGGCAGCAGACTTTGTGAAAATTAATTAATTAAAAATCCGTCTGTCCTTCCTTCCTTCCTTCCTTCCTTAGACTTTAAATACACATTAAGGCACGAGATTGTGACATGGTCATTTTAGAAAGATCAAAGCAACTATTATAGGATTGAGGAAGTCAACAGTGACAAACAATTTTAGGTCACTGACGATCACGTTAACAAGAAACACTTGTTGAGAAGGTACCACAAGAACAGCACCTCAGAGAGAAAGGTATGGTACATACCACACCATGGCGTTCACCATAAGCGCAAAGGAACAATACGAGTGGTGTTTGACTCTTCATCCTCCTATAAAGGTACATCTCTTAACAGTGAACTCCTTCAAGGCCCTGACCTGGCAAACACGCTTATAGGAGTCTTGCTAAGATTTCGGCAAGAGCACATTGCCATGATGGCAGACATCGAAGGAATGTTCCATCAAGTACGTGTCCATGAAGATGACTTAGACTTCCTGTGATTCCTATGGTGGCCGGACGGTGATACTAACAAAAGATCGGAGGACTACAGAATGACGGTACATCTTTTCGGTGCTATATCCTCTCCAAGTTGTGCAAACTTTGCACTGCGAAAGACTGCAGAAGACAACTGTGAGAGGTACGAGGAAGAGGTGATTCAAACAATCAAGTCCAACTTCTATGTTGATGACTGCCTCAAGTCAGTGGCCACAGAAGAACAAGCCATAGCTCTCACAAAAAACCTCAGGGATGTGTGCTCTCAGGGTGGGTTCAAATTGACCAAGTGGGTCAGCAACAGCCGCAATGTGCTGGCTTCTATCCCTGATGAACACAAAGCCAAGCAGATAAAAGAACTGGACCTGGACAGAGAAAAGCTGCCTGTTGAAAGAGCACTTGGAATCCGATGGAACATTGAAAGTGATGCGTTTACCTTCCGAGTCACTGTCAAGAACAGACCCCTTACAAGAAGAGGTATTCTCTCAACTGTCAGCTCTATTTATGATCCATTAGGTTTCCTCGCCCCATTCGTATTAAAGGCAAAGCAAATTTCTTCAAGTGCTCTGCAAGCTAAAGTGTGGATGGGACGAAGTCATCCCTGAAGAACACTCTATTTCATGGAAGAGATGGCTCTCAGAGCTGGACCAGCTCTCCAGATTCCAGATAGACAGGTGTATGATGCCTGAGAACTTTGGTCAAGTCAAGACCGCACACCTGCATCACTTCGGTGACGCAAGTGAACAAGGTTATGGCACGGCAAGCTACCTTAGGTTCCCAAACGGTATGGAAAAGGGCCACATCGCATTCATACTGGGGAAATCAAGGGTGACTCCACTCAAGCAGATTACGATCCCCAGACTGGAACTTGCCGCAGCAACATTGGCAGTACGAGTGGACAGGATGTTAAGGTTGGAGCTCCAGATTGAACTTGAGGAGTCAACTTTCTGGACAGACAGCCAGTCTGTGCTAAAATACATCCGCAACGATGTAAAACTCAGTTCGGAGCTGCCCTTCAGTCCGGAGCAGCCCCTCAGTCCGGAGCTGCCCCTCAGTCCGGAGCTGCCCCTCAGTCCGGAGCTGCCCCTCAGTCCGGAGCTGCCCTTCAGTCCGGAGCTGCCCCTCAGTCCTGAGCTGCCCCTCAGTCCTGAGCTGCCCCTCAGTCCTGAGCTGCCCCTCAGTCCGGAGCTGCCCCTCAGTCCAGAGGCGCCTCTCAGTCCAGCGGGGCCCTTTATTAGGGTTCCTAGTCCAAGGTCGGCGGCGAGGGTCGCCGCTCCAGAGGTTACAGAAGCAGGCAATGACAATGGTGGAGTGGGGTCTACGTCCCGCGCCAGAGCCGCCACCGCGGACAGATGCCCACCCAGACCCTCCCCTATAGGTTTAGGTTTTGCGGCCGGAGCCCGCACCTTGGGGGGGGGGTACTGTCACGCCCTGACCATAGTTTGCTTTGTATGTTTCTATGTTTTGTTTGGTCAGGGTGTGATCTGAGTGGGCATTCTATGTTGTTTGTCTATTTCTATGTGTTTGCCTGATATGGTTCCCAATCAGAGGCAGGTGTTAGTTGTTGTCTCTGATTGGGAACCATATTTAGGTAGCCTGTTTTGTATTGTGGGTTGTGGGTGATTGTCCCTGTTTCTGTGTTTGTTCACCATACGGGACTGTTTCGTGTTCGTTAGTTTATTCGTTATTTTGTTTGTTTGTTTCAAGTATTCTAAATAAATATGAATACTCACCACGCTGCATCTTGGTCCGACATTTCCTACTCCTCGTCAGAGGAGGACGAAGAATATCGTTACGCATACCTTTATGATTTATATACATTAATATTTAATATATTTACACAAATGTACATGGAGCTTTGTATGTTCTGTCTTTTATACAAATATGTCCAATTCGGCTCTAACAGAGTGTGTAGTGTGTAGAGTGTGTGGTGTGTAGTGTGTAGAGAGAGTGTGTTGTGTGTAGTGTAGAGTGTGTGGTGTGTAGAGAGAGTGTGTAGTGTGTAGAGTGTGTGGTGTGTAGAGAGAGTGTGTAGAGTGTGTAGAGTGTGTAGTGTAGAGTGTAGAGTGTAGATCGAGTGCTGTAAGGGGTGTGTGTACCTGTACCTTGGTGTTTGTGTGTGAGAAACGTTGTTAAAACGTGTGTGTTCTATGAGGATGTATTAGCTGTGTTAGCAGGCTGATCTCTCTGTCAGGCTGTAGTATTATGAAACAATGTAACCAACAGACAGGAGGGCGGAGAGACAGGAGAGGAGTGGGGTTAGGGCGGAGAGACAGGAGAGGAGGAGAGAGACCGGAGGGAGGAGAGACAGGAGGGAGGAGAGAGACAGGAGAGAGACAGGAGAGGAGGAGAGAGACAGGAGAGAGACGGGAGGAGGAGAGAGACAGGAGAGGAGGAGAGAGACAGGAGAGAGAGGAGAGAGACAGGAGGGAGGAGAGACAGGAGGGAGGAGAGAGACAGGAGAGGAGGAGAGAGAGGAGAGAGACAGGAGAGGAGGAGAGAGACAGGAGAGAGAGGAGAGAGACCGGAGAGAGACAGGAGGGAGGAGAGACAGGAGGGAGGAGAGAGACAGGAGAGGAGGAGAGAGACGGGAGAGAGACAGGAGAGGAGGAGAGACAGGAGGGAGGAGTGAGACAGGAGAGGGGGAGAGAGACGGGAGAGAGACAGGAGAGGAGGAGAGAGACAGGAGAGAGAGGAGAAGAGTGGGGTTAGAGTGGGGAGAGAGACAGGGGGGAGGAGGAGAGACAGGAGGGAGGAGAGAGACAGGAGAGAGAGGGGAGGAGTGGGGTTAGGGCAGAGAGACAGGAGAGGAGGAGAGAGACAGGAGAGGAGGAGAGAGACAGGAGAGGAGGAGAGAGACAGGAGAGGAGGAGAGAGACAGGAGAGACAGGAGAGAGACAGGAGAGCGAGAGGAGAGAGACAGGAGAGAGAGAGGAGAGAGAGAGGAGAGAGAGGAGGAGAGAGACAGGAGAGAGAGAGGAGAGAGAGAGGAGGGTGACAGGAGCGAGAGAAGCGAGACAGGAGAGGAGGAGAGAGACAGGAGAGACAGGAGAGAGACAGGAGAGAGAGAGGAGAGAGACAGGAGAGAGAGAGGAGAGAGAGAGGAGGGTGACAGGGGCGAGAGGAGCGAGACAGGAGACAGAGAAGAGGTGTGGGGGGGATTTGGCACAGCTATGGACACGTACGGCAGGGGTGCTGCAGCATTTCATCTTCCCCTGTAACCCCCCCTTCCCTCCTCTCTCTCTCCCCCTCTTTTTCCATCTCTCTCTATCTCTCTCCTTCCCCCTCTCTCTTTCCCCCGCTCCCCTCCTCTCTCTCTGCAGGGCTGACAGAAAGCAGAGCTGCAGAGCTGTTAGAAAGCAGAGCAGACAGGCTCCCTGGCCGGAGAAACACCCTGCAGGTTTCAGTCATTTGAGGTGATGTCACGCTGGTGTCACGCAGGGTGAAGATAAAGGCTGAAGTCACATGGAGGAATCAGGAACGAGGTTGTGTCATGTGGTGTACACCCTTTTACAGTGCATGTTCTCACACAAACACACAAACACACACTTGCATACCCACCGGGTTCATGTTTCATACCTGTAAAGGGTCATGTTTCATACCTGTAAAGGTTCATGTTTCATAACTGTAAAGGTTCATGTTTCATACCTGTAAAGGTTCATGTTTCATACCTGTAAAGGTTCATGTTTCATACCTGTAAAGGTTCATGTTTCATATCTGTAAAGGTTCATGTTTCATACCTGTAAAGGTTCATGTTTCATACCTGTAAAGGTTCATGTTTCATAACTGTAAAGGTTCATGTTTCATACCTGTAAAGGTTCATGTTTCATGTGTGTGTGTGTGTGTGTGTGTGTGTGTGTGTGTGTGTGTGTGTGTGTGTGTGTGTGTGTGTGTGTGTGTGTGTGTGTGTGTGTGTGTGTGTGTGTGTGTGTGTGTGTGTGTGTGTCGGCAGGTGGGCGGAGCTATAAGGTGGGCGGAACACTAACATGTTGGATTTGTTTGACACCATTCTATTATTACGACATTATCACAGACATTATTACAGACATTATCACAGACATTATTACAGACATTATCACAGACATTATTACAGACATTATCACAGACATTATTACAGACATTATTACAGACATTATTACAGACATTATTACAAACATCATTACAGACATTATTCTGGACATTATCACAGACATTATTACAAACATCATTACAGACATTATTCTAGACAGTATCACAGACATTATAACAAACATTATTCTAGACATTATCACAGACATTATAACAAACACTATTCTAGACATTATCACAGACATTATCACAGACATTATAACAGACATTATAACAAACATTATTCTAGACATTATCACAGACATTATTACATACATTATTACAGACATTGTTCTAGACATTATCACGGACATTATAACAAACATTATTCTAGACATTATCACAGACATTATTACAAACAGTATTACAGACATTATTCTAGACATGATTACAGACATTATTCTAGACATTATTACAAACATCATTACAGACATTATCACAGTCATTATTACAGACATTATCACAGACATTATTACAAACATTTTTCCAGACATAATTCTAGACATTATTACAGACATTATTCTAGACAGTATTACAAAATCATTACAGACATTATCACAGACATTATTACAGGCATTATTACAGACATTATCACAGACATAATTCTAGACTTTATCGCAGACATTATTACAAACATTATTACAGACATAATTCTAGACATTACCACAGACATTATTACAGGCATTATTACAGACATTATTCTAGACATGATTACAGACACTATTCCAGACATTATTACAAACATTATTACATACATTATCACCGACATTATTCCATTGTCTGTCTGTCTGTCTGTCTGTCTGTCTGTCTGTCTGTCTGTCTGTCTGTCTGTCTGTCTGTCTGTCTGTCTGTCTGTCTGTCTGTCTGTCTGTCTGTCTGTCTGTCTGTCTGTCTGTCTGTCTGTCTGTCTGTCTGTCTGTCTGTCTGTCTGTCTGTCTGTCTGTCTGTCTGTCTGTCTGTCTGTCTGTCTGTCTGTCTGTCTGTGCTGTCTGTCTGTCTGTCTGTCTGTCTGTCTGTCTGTCTGTCTGTCTGTCTGTCTGTCTGTCTGTCTGTCTGTCTGTCTGTCTGTCTGTCTGTCTGTCTGTCTGTCTGTCTGTCTGTCTGTCTGTCTGTCTGTCGTGTGTGTGCTGTGCTGTCTGTCTGTCTGTCTGTCTGTCTGTCTGTCTGTCTGTCTGTCTGTCTGTCTGTCTGTCTGTCTGTCTGTCTGTCTGTCTGTCTGTCTGTCTGTCTGTCTGTCTGTCTGTCTGTCTGTCTGTCTGTCTGTCTGTCTGTCTGTCTGTCTGTCTGTCTGTCTGTCTGTCTGTCTGTCTGTCTGTCTGTCTGTCTGTCTGTCTGTCTGTCTGTCTGTCTGTCTGTCTGTCTGTCTGTCTGTCTGTCTGTCTGTCTGTCTGTCTGTCTGTCTGTCTGTCTGTCTGTCTGTCTGTCTGTCTGTCTGTCTGTCTGTCTGTCTGTCTGTCTGTCTGTCTGTCTGTCTGTCTGTCTGTCTGTCTGTCTGTCTGTCTGTCTGTCTGTCTGTCTGTCTGTCTGTCTGTCTGTCTGTCTGTCTGTCTGTCTGTCTGTCTGTCTGTCTGTCTGTCTGTCTGTCTGTCTGTCTGTCTGTCTGTCTGTCTGTGTTTCAGGCCATTAATATTGCAGCCACCAGAGAAGATGGAGAGTGAAATGTAATATCCCACTGTGTTGCTGTGGAAAAGTCCATGTTGCTATGTAGGTGTGAAGGTAACTCATTTTTTTTCTGTTCTACCCACCAATCTCCTGTTGGCTCTCCTTCTTTCTCTGTATGTTGTTAAGTCTCTCTCTCTCTCTCTCTCTCTCTCTCTCTCTCTCTCTGTCATACTATCTATACAGACTGTATGCCCTTTCTCACTGTCTCCATGTCCCCCCCTCTCTGGCCCCCTCTCCCTCCCCCCTCTCTCTGCCCCCCCCTCCCACTCTCTCCCTCCCCCCTCCTCTCTATCCCCACTCCTTTCTCTTTCTAGGTCTTGTATAACAAGCTAATAAATTACATAGAAACCTAATACTCAGCACTCACCAGGGTACACACACACACAAGCATTTCATTCAATTCAAAGGGCTTTATTGGCATTGGCAACATACACTACATGACCAAAAGTCGAACATCTCGTTCCAAATTCATGGGCATTAACAGCCTCCGCTATAACAGCCTTCGGTTCTGGGAAGGCTTTCCACTAGATGTTGGAACATTGCTGCTATAACAGCCTCCACTCTTCTGGGAAGGCTTTCCACTAGATGTTGGAACATTGCTGCTATAACAGCCTCCACTCTTCTGGGAAGGCTTTCCACTAGATGTTGGAACATTGCTGCTATAACAGCCTCCACTCTTCTGGGAAGGCTTTCCACTAGATGTTGGAACATTGCTGCTATAACAGCCTCCACTCTTCTGGGAAGGCTTTCCACTAGATGTTGGAACATTGCTGCTATAACAGCTTCCACTCTTCTGGGAAGGCTTTCCACTAGATGTTGGAACATTGCTGCTATAACAGCCTCCACTCTTCTGGGAAGGCTTTCCACTAGATGTTGGAACATTGCTGCAAGGGCTTGATTCCATTCAGCCACAGGAGCCTTAGTGAGGTCGTACACTGATGATGGGTGATTAGGCCTGGCTAGCAGTCAGCGTTCCACTTCATCCCAAAGGTGTTCGATGGGGTTGAGATCAGGGCTCTGTGCAGGCCAGTCAAGTGCTTCCACACCGATCTCGACAAACCGTTTCTGTATGGACCTCGCTTTGTGCTGTCGTGTCTTTGGCATCATTAAACTGAAGACTTAGTTTATCAAATCAATTCTCTGTAATTATTATTACGTGATTATTCTAATCATGTAAATGTAATTAACAAGGAAGTAGGGGCACCAAGGAAAATATTCAGATTACAAAGTTATAATTTTCCTAATATAACTTTCAGATATTTTAATATCTGATCAATTAGTCTTCTAATTAATGAATTATTCTTTACCTCACGTTAGTCTCATTCCAAACGTCGTAAATTGTTGGTTATCTGCACGAACCCAGTCTTCACTATGAATTATACATGAATTGTCTTAAATAATTTATTTACTAACTAAATAACCACAAAAATGCACAAACAAACAGTAGATATGGTTACAAGGCAATTATAGTGGAGTTTCCCTAGTGGGATAAACCGGTATCGCGGCTTGGTGGACAAAAGGGAAGTGGGGGTCGACAGATAAAAGACACTACAAAGTTGATCATTCTAACAATTTAAATGCTAATCCTTTGCACATGAACGCTCACTCATTCGGGAATAATTGCAATCTATATATATTTACGCTCAGTGTGTCGTCCTGATCTCTGTTGGAAAGTTTGTTTCTGTTGGAGAGTTTGTCTGCCCTCTCTCTCTCTGCCGTCGGTTAGAATGGATAGTTCAGAATAACATTCAGCAATGTTGTTACAGAATAGATGTTTCGGCGGTTGTCGCCCTTCGCATTCACGGGTACATAATTCCTAGCTGCAGACTAGTAATTAGTATCAAATATTTGTTCTTATTCAGTCGGTATCGATAGTCTCAGAGTTTAACCACGTGGTATGGTTAAGATTTCAGCAATCTACTCAAACCTTAGCCCTCTCGTAATTGAGAGAAACATGGTCTGAAGATAAATTCCCAAGGTGGGGGTTATATTCGGAAGAGCAGAAAGGGGCTGTCCCACAACGCCAAATCAATGTCTGTGCTCATGGGGCGGGCCAATGATTTAGATAAACTCCAAAGGGAATTGGAGTTTCCTTCATTAAACAGTTTAAAATCACATTACATCATTTCACAAATAGTTTCATCTTTACTCATTCATTTTATACAACAATTAGATGCAAGCCTCACAACTGAGACTCTTGTATTAGCAGAGTTATGGTAATGTGGCTGTATTGTCTCTCATGAGTTTCACAGAATTGTACCAAAACGGACCAGTTCGTAGCTGGCTACTTCACCGACCGTTTATACATTCTCCAGAACATGAATATTGTTCAGTTCTCAAGTTCTGTGATGTAGAAGAAGTTCATTTGTTCTCTCTATGAAAACTCACTCTCTCTCTATACTGTCTGGCCATGAGGAAGAATCTCCTCTGGGAATTTACGACCTGAGATAACAGCAGCCTAGGTGTAGGAGAGAGAGAGGGGGAAGGCACGCTATACCCAAAGAGGGCCACGTCATGACAGTTATCATGGGTATTGTCATGCTGAAACAGGAAAGGGCCTTCCCCAAACTGTTGCCACAAAGTTGGAAGCACAGAATTGTCTAGAATGTCACTGTAAGATTTCCATTGTAAGATTTCCCTTCACTGGAACTAAGGGGCCAGAACCATGAAAAACAGCCCCAGACCATTATTCCTCCTCCACCAAACTTTACAGTTGACACTATGCATTCGGCCAGGTAGCGTTGATGGTGAAGCGGCATTCATCACTCCAGAAAATGCTTTTCCACTGCTTCAGAGTCCAATGGCGGCAAGCTTTACACCAGCCGACACTTGGCATTGTGCATGGTGATCTTGGGCTTGTGTGAGGCTGCTCGGCCATGAAAACCCATTTCATGAAGCTCCCGATGAAAGGTTCTTGTGCTGACGTTGCTTCCAGAGGCAGTTTGGGACTCAGTAGTGAGTGTTGCAACTGAGGACAGATGATTTTAAACGCTACGCACTTCAGCAGTCGGTAGTCACGTTCTGTGAGCTTGTGTGGCCTACCACTTTGCGTCTGAGCCGTTGTTGCTCCTAGACGTTTCCACTTCACAATAACAGCACCTCCACTTGACCGGGGCAGGTCTATCAGGGCAGAAATTGGACAAACTGACTATGTTGGAAAGGTGCCACGTTGAAAGTCACTGAGCTCTTCAGTGAGGCCATTCTTCTGCCAACGTTTCACTATGGAGATTGCATGGCTGTGTGCTCAATTTTATACACCTCTCAGCAACAGGCTGAAATAGCAGAAACCACTAATTTGAAGGGGTGTCCACATACTTTTGTATATATAGTGTATATTTACATTGCCAAAGCAAGTGAAATAGACAATAAACAGAAGGAAAATAAACCATCTCAATCACTCTCTCATCTAACACGACTACAATTCAGAACAGCCCTCATCTAGAAACACCACTACCCTTCAGTACAGCCCTCATCTAGAAACACCAGTACCCTTCAGAACCGCTCTCATCTAGAAACACCAGAACCCTTCAGTACAGCCCTCATCTAGAAACACCAGTACCCTTCAGAACCGCTCTCATCTAGAAACACCAGTACCCTTCAGAACCCTTCAGTACAGCCCTCATCTAGAAACACCAGTACCCTTCAGAACCGCTCTCATCTAGAAACACCAGTACCCTTCAGTACAGCACTCATCTAGAAACACCAGTACCCTTCAGAACAGCTCTCATCTAGAAACACCAGCAGGAGAGAGAGAATGGAAAGGGGGAGAAGGAGAAGAGTAAACACCTAGTCTTAAAAAGACTACCTAGAGGGGGAGGAGAGCTAGAGAGAGGGGGAGGACAGGAGGGGTAGGGAGAGAGAAAGAGGGAGGAGAGTACACAACCCCAGCCCAGACAGAACTGTGTTACTACAGAGAGAAGGGAGGAGAGGAGAGAGGGAAGAGGAGGCAGGGGAGAGAGGAGGAGAGAGGGGAGAGGAGGCAGGGGAGAGAGGAAGGGAGAGGAGAGAGGGGAGAGGAGGCAGGGGAGAGGGGGGGGGGGGGAAGAGGAGGCAGGGGAGAGAGGAGGGGAGAGGAGAGAGGGGGGAGAGGAGAGAGGGGAGAGGAGGCAGGGGAGAGAGGGGGGAGAGAGAGAAAAAGAGGGTGGAGAGTACACAGCACTAGTCCCAGAAGGGAGGAAAGAGAGAAGAGGGAGGGGAGAGGAGGCAGGGGAAAGAGGGGGGAGAGGAGGGAGGGAAGGGAGGAGGAAGGGGAGAGACAGAGCGCTGTATGTGGTATTTGGACCCTGTTGTGATGTGACTGGCCAGAAATAACAATGTGCTGACCTCTGGTTATCTACCTCCTCCTCTTTTACCACTGACCTCTGGTTATCTACCTCCTCCTCTTTTACCACTAACCTCTGGTTATCTACCTCCTCCTCTTTTACCACTGACCTCTGGTTATCTACCTCCTCCTCTTTTACCACTAACCTCTGGTTATCTACCTCCTCTACCACTGACCTATGGTTATCTACCTCCTCCTCTTTTACCACTGACCTCTGGTTATCTACCTCCTCCTTGACCACTAACCTCTGGTTATCTACCTCCTCCTTTACCACTGACCTCTGGTTATCTACCTCCTCCTTTACCACTAACCTCTGGTTATCTACCTCCTCCTTTACCACTAACCTCTGGTTATCTACCTCCTCCTTTACCACTAACCTCTGGTTATCTACCTCCTCCTTTACCACTGACCTCTGGTCATCTACCTCCTCCTTTACCACTAACCTCTGGTCATCTACCTCCTCCTCTTTTACCACTAACCTCTGGTTATCTACCTCCTCCTTTACCACTAACCTCTGGTTATCTACCTCCTCCTTTACCACTAACCTCTGGTTATATACCTCCTCCTCTTTTACCACTGACCTCTGGTTATCTACCTCCTCCTTAACCACTAACCTCTGGTTATCTACCTCTTCCTTTACCACTAACCTCTGGCGATCTACCTCCTCCTTTACCACTGACCTCTGGTTATCTACCTCCTCCTTTACCACTAACCTCTGGTTATCTACCTCCTCCTTTACCACTAACCTCTGGTTATCTACCTCCTCCTTTACCACTGACCTCTGGTTATCTACCTCCTCCTTTACCACTAACCTCTGGTTATCTACCTCCTCCTCCTTTACCACTAACCTCTGGTTATCTACCTCCTCCTTTACCACTAACCTCTGGTTATCTACCTCCTCCTCTTTTACCACTAACCTCTGGTTATCTACCTCTTCCTTTACCACTAACCTCTGGCGATCTACCTCCTCCTTTACCACTGACCTCTAGTTATCTACCTCCTCCTTTACCACTAACCTCTGGTCATCTACCTCCTCCTTTACCACTAACCTCTGGTTATCTACCTCCTCCTTTACCACTGACCTCTGGTTATCTACCTCCTCCTTTACCACTAACCTCTGGTTATCTACCTCCTCCTCCTTTACCACTAACCTCTGGTTATCTACCTCCTCCTTTACCACTGACCTCTGGTTATCTACCTCCTCCTTTACCACTAACCTCTGGTTATCTACCTCCTCCTCCTTTACCACTAACCTCTGGTTATCTACCTCCTCTTTTACCACTAACCTCTGGTTATCTACCTCCTCCTTTACCACTGACCTCTGGTTATCTACCTCCTCCTCCTTTACCACTAACCTCTGGTCATCTGCCTCCTCCTTTACCACTAACCTCTGGTTATCTACCTCCTCCTTTACCACTGACCTCTGGTTATCTACCTCCTCCTTTACCACTAACCTCTGGTTATCTACCTCCTCCTTTACCACTAACCTCTGGTTATCTACCTCCTCCTTTACCACTGACCTCTGGTTATCTACCTCCTCCTTTACCACTAACCTCTGGTTATCTACCTCCTCCTCCTTTACCACTAACCTCTGGTTATCTACCTCCTCCTTTACCACTGACCTCTGGTTATCTACCTCCTCCTTTACCACTAACCTCTGGTTATCTACCTCCTCCTCCTTTACCACTAACCTCTGGTTATCTACCTCCTCCTTTACCACTAACCTCTGGTTATCTACCTCCTCCTCTTTTACCACTAACCTCTGGTTATCTACCTCTTCCTTTACCACTAACCTCTGGCGATCTACCTCCTCCTTTACCACTGACCTCTGGTTATCTACCTCCTCCTTTACCACTAACCTCTGGTCATCTACCTCCTCCTTTACCACTAACCTCTGGTTATCTACCTCCTCCTTTACCACTGACCTCTGGTTATCTACCTCCTCCTTTACCACTAACCTCTGGTTATCTACCTCCTCCTCCTTTACCACTAACCTCTGGTTATCTACCTCCTCCTTTACCACTGACCTCTGGTTATCTACCTCCTCCTTTACCACTAACCTCTGGTTATCTACCTCCTCCTCCTTTACCACTAACCTCTGGTTATCTACCTCCTCTTTTACCACTAACCTCTGGTTATCTACCTCCTCCTTTACCACTGACCTCTGGTTATCTACCTCCTCCTCCTTTACCACTAACCTCTGGTCATCTACCTCCTCCTTTACCACTAACCTCTGGTTATCTACCTCCTCCTTTACCACTAACCTCTGGTTATCTACCTCCTCCTTTACCACTGACCTCTGGTTATCTTCTCCTCCTTTACCACTAACCTCTGGTTATCTACCTCCTCCTCTTTTACCACTAACCTCTGGTTATCTACCTCCTCCTTTACCACTAACCTCTGGTTATCTACCTCCTCCTTTACCACTGACCTCTGGTTATCTACCTCCTCCTTTACCACTAACCTCTGGTTATCTACCTCCTCCTTTACCACTAACCTCTGGTTATCTACCTCCTCCTTTACCACTGACCTCTGGTTATCTACCTCCTCCTTTACCACTAACCTCTGGTTATCTACCTCCTCCTTTACCACTAACCTCTGGTTATCTACCTCCTCCTCTACCACTAACCTCTGGTTATCTACCTCCTCTACCACTAACCTCTGGTTATCTACCTCCTCCTTTACCACTGACCTCTGGTTATCTACCTCCTCCTTTACCACTAACCTCTGGTTATCTACCTCCTCATTTACCACTGACCTCTGGTTATCTACCTCCTCCTTTACCACTAACCTCTGGTTATCTACCTCCTCCTTTACCACTAACCTCTGGTTATCTACCTCCTCCTCCTTTACCACTGACCTCTGGTTATCTACCTCCTCCTTTACCACTAACCTCTGGTTATCTACCTCCTCCTCCTTTACCACTGACCTCTGGTTATCTACCTCCTCCTTTACCACTGACCTCTGGTTATCTACCTCGTCCTTTACCACTAACCTCTGGTTATCTACCTCCTCCTTTACCACTAACCTCTGGTTATCTACCTCCTCCTCTTTTACCACTAACCTCTGGTTATCTACCTCCTCCTTTACCACTGACCTCTGGTTATCTACCTCCTCCTCCTTTACCACTAACCTCTGGTTATCTACCTCCTCCTTTACCACTAACCTCTGGTTATCTACCTCCTCCTTTACCACTAACCTCTGGTTATCTACCTCCTCCTTTACCACTGACCTCTGGTTATCTACCTCCTCCTCTACCACTAACCTCTGGTTATCTACCTCCTCTACCACTAACCTCTGGTTATCTACCTCCCCCTTTACCACTGACCTCTGGTTATCTACCTCTTCCTTTACCACTGACCTCTGGTTATCTACCTCATCCTTTACCACTAACCTCTGGTTATCTACCTCCTCCTTTACCACTAACCTCTGGTTATCTACCTCCTCCTTTACCACTGACCTCTGGTTATATACCTCCTCTTTTACCACTGACCTCTGGTTATCTACCTCCTCCTTGACCACTAACCTCTGGTTATCTACCTCCTCCTCCTTTACCACTAACCTCTGGTTATCTACCTCCTCCTTTACCACTAACCTCTGGTTATCTACCTCCTCCTTTACCACTGACCTCTGGTTATCTACCTCTTCCTTTACCACTAACCTCTGGTTATCTACCTCCTCCTTGACCACTAACCTCTGGTTATCTACCTCCTCCTCTTTTACCACTAACCTCTGGTTATCTACCTCCTTCTTTACCACTAACCTCTGGTTATCTACCTCCTCCTTTACCACTGACCTCTGGTTATCTACCTCCTTTACCACTAACCTCTGGTCATCTACCTTCTCCTCCTTTACCACTAACCTCTGGTTATCTACCTCCTCCTTTACCACTGACCTCTGGTTATCTACCTCCTCCTTTACCCCTGACCTCTGGTTATCTACCTCCTCCTTTACCACTAACATCTGGTTATCTTCCTCCTCCTTTACCACTAACCTCTGGTTATCTACCTCCTCCTTTACCACTGACCTCTGGTTATCTACCTCCTCCTTTACCACTAACCTCTGGTCATCTACCTCCTCCTCTTTTACCACTAACCTCTGGTTATCTACCTCCTCCTTTACCACTAACCTCTGGTTATCTACCTCCTCCTTTACCACTAACCTCTGGTTATCTACCTCCTCCTTTACCACTGACCTCTGGTTATCTACCTCCTCCTTTACCACTAACCTCTGGTCATCTACCTCCTCCTCTTTTACCACTAACCTCTGGTTATCTACCTCCTCCTTTACCACTAACCTCTGGTTATCTACCTCCTCCTTTACCACTGACCTCTGGTTATCTACCTCCTCCTTTACCACTAACCTCTGGTTATCTACCTCTTCCTTTACCACTAACCTCTGGTTATCTACCTCCTCCTTTACCACTAACCTCTGGTCATCTACCTCCTCCTTTACCACTAACCTCTGGTTATCTACCTCCTCCTTTACCACTAACCTCTGGTTATCTACCTCCTCCTTTACCACTGACCTCTGGTTATCTACCTCCTCCTCCTTTACCACTAACCTCTGGTTATCTACCTCCTCCTTTACCACTGACCTCTGGTTATCTACCTCCTCCTTTACCACTAACCTCTGGTTATCTACCTCCTCCTCCTTTACCACTAACCTCTGGTTATCTACCTCCTCCTCTTTTACCACTAATCTCTGGTTATCTACCTCCTCCTTTACCACTGACCTCTGGTTATCTACCTCCTCCTCCTTTACCACTAACCTCTGGTTATCTACCTCTTCCTTTACCACTAACCTCTGGTTATCTACCTCCTCCTTTACCACTGACCTCTGGTTATCTACCTCCTCCTTTACCACTAACCTCTGGTTATCTACCTCCTCCTCTTTTACCACTAACCTCTGGTTATCTACCTCCTCCTTTACCACTGACCTCTGGTTATCTACCTCCTCCTTTACCACTGACCTCTGGTTATCTACCTCCTCCTTTACCACTAACCTCTTTTTATCTACCTCCTCCTTTACCACTGACCTCTGGTTATCTACCTCCTCCTTTACCACTAACCTCTGGTTATCTACCTCCTCCTCTTTTACCACTAACCTCTGGTTATCTACCTCCTCCTTTACCACTAACCTCTTTTTATCTACCTCCTCCTTTACCACTGACATCTGGTTATCTACCTCCTCCTTTACCACTAACCTCTGGTTATCTACCCCCTCCTCTTTTACCACTAACCTCTGGTTATCTACCTCCTCCTTTACCACTAACCTCTTTTTATCTACCTCCTCCTTTACCACTGACCTCTGGTTATCTACCTCCTCCTTTACCACTAACCTCTTTTTATCTACCTCCTCCTTTACCACTAACCTCTGGTTATCTACCTCCTCCTCCTTTACCACTAACCTCTGGTTATCTACCTCCTCCTTTACCACTAACCTCTGGTTATCTACCTCCTCTACCACTAACCTCTGGTTATCTACCTCCTCCTCTTTTACCACTAACCTCTGGTTATCTACCTCCTCTTTTACCACTAACCTCTGGTTATCTACCTCCTCTACCACTAACCTCTGGTTATCTACCTCCTCCTCTTTTACCACTAACCTCTGGTTATCTACCTCCTCTTTTACCACTAACCTCTGGTTATCTACCTCCTCTTTTACCACTAACCTCTGGTCATCTACCTCCTCCTTTACCACTAACCTCTGGTTATCTACCTCCTCCTTTACCACTGACCTCTGGTTATCTACCTCCTCCTTTACCACTGACCTCTGGTTATCTACCTCCTCTTCCTTTACCACTAACCTCTGGTTATCTACCTCCTCCTTTACCACTAACCTCTGGTCATCTACCTCCTCCTTTACCACTGACCTCTGGTCATCTACCTCCTCCTTTACCACTAACCTCTGGTTATCTACCTCCTCCTCTACCACTAACCTCTGGTTATCTACCTCCTCTACCACTAACCTCTGGTTATCTACCTCCTCCTCTTTTACCACTAACCTCTGGTTATCTACCTCCTCCTTTACCACTAACCTCTGGTTATCTACCTCCTCCTTTACCACTGACCTCTGGTCATCTACCTTCTCTCTCTAACTGCCTCTCCCTCTCCCTCTCCCTCTCCCTCTCCCTCTCTCTCTCTCTGTCTCTCTCTCTGTGTAGTAGGCCCATCTCTCTCTCCCTTTCTCTGCCTCTTTCTCTCTCCCTCTCTCTGTGTGTAGTAGGCCCATCTCTCCCTCCCTCTCTCTGCCTCTCTCGTTCTCTCTCCTGTCTCAGGTCTATCTCTCTCTAACCCCCTTCCCGTTCTCTCTCTCTCTATCACCATCTGACCGGTTAGATAACTGGTAGAGAACTGCAGCAGTAGATGACCTATATGGGCCAACATCATAACAGTGTCAGAGAGCAGAGAGAGCAGGCCAACAGAGCTGCATGGCTCAATTTCTACATAAACACATAAATGAATTCAAAAACAAATCAAGACTGAAAGTGATGAAATCAGAACACAACAACCTAAGAACACAGCGTGGTCTGTTTTTGTTATGTTTCTGATTGGACAGTTTGACCGTTTTCCCGGGCCATGCTTTTTATAAACACGACCATAAGAGAGAAACAAAGCATAGTACTTGACCCAGCAACAGTCAGAACATAAGAGCAGTATGTTAATGTCCAGTCATTCATGGTTTCAATATGTCAGACTGTTTATGGAAATGATCAACGTTGTGACGGGTAGAGAGTTGACTATTTATATTGAGAGATTCCATTTTTAGCACTTCTAACAGGAAATCAAAGGGGAAGAGGAGTCTTGTCATGAATATTCTGCTTTGAAATAACTGTCCTGTCACGTGTCTGTTGGCTTGTCTGTTGGCTTTTCTTTGGGACTGATATTTGAGCCAAACAGAAAACCTAGAAAAGGCCAATGTGTGTTGGATAAGTATGAGTTTGCTACTTTTTGTGAAATCGAAATTATTTGCACCCTTGATAGAAATGAGCAGAAAATACTGAGCTATATTGTATGCAACAAAAACAAAGAGTAGGAAATTATATCATTTTATAGTAATACAATGGCTTAGAGAAAGAGATTTAGTTTAGGAATCCAAAAATCCTAATCTAAAATCCAAAATTATTGGCACCTTGTTTTAAATACTTCGTGCACCCTCCCCTTGCGAGGATAAAAGCACTTTTCCTGTCATGTTTTTTATCAATTGAAGGATCTGTGACCATTCCTCCATACAGAATCTTTCCAGATCTTTAATATCCTTCAGTCTGCCCTCTTAAATTCAAAGGTTTTCAACGGGGTTCAAGTCCAGACTGTAATGGACTTTGCAAAATGTACATTTTGTGGTCAATTAACCATTTCTTTGTGTATTTTGACGTGTTCTTGGGGTTAATGTCTTGCTGGAAGATCCACTGGTGGCCAAGTTTCAGCCTCCTGGCAGAGGAAACCAGGTTGTTTTGGCTAAAATGTCCTGTTACTTGGTAGAGTTCATGATGCTGTTGACCTTATCAAGAGCTCCAGGACCTGTGGAAGCAAAACAGTCCGATAACATCAAAGATCCACCACTATGCGTAACAGTAGAGATGACCCATAACATCAAAGATCCACCACTATGTGTAACAGTAGAGATGACCCATAACATCAAAGATCCACCACTATGTGTAACAGTAGAGATGACCCGTAACATCAAAGATCCACCACTATGTGTAACAGTAGAGATGACCCGTAACATCAAAGATCCACCACTATGTGTAACAGTAGAGATGCCCCGTAACATCAAAGATCCACCACTATGTGTTACAGTAGAGATGACCCATAACATCAAAGATCCACCACTATGTATAACAGTAGAGATGACCCGTAACATCAAAGATCCACCACTATGTGTTACAGTAGAGATGCCCCGTAACATCAAAGATCCACCACTATGTGTTACAGTAGAGATGACCCATAACATCAAAGATCCACCACATGTAACAGTAGAGATGACCCATAACATCAAAGATCCACCACTATGTGTAACAGTAGAGATGACCCATAACATCAAAGATCCACCACTATGTATAACAGTAGAGATGACCCGTAACATCAAAGATCCACCACATGTAACAGTAGAGATGACCCATAACATCAAAGATCCACCACTATGTGTTACAGTAGAGATGACCCATAACATCAAAGATCCACCACTATGTGTAACAGTAGAGATGACCCATAACATCAAAGATCCACCACTATGTGTAACAGTAGAGATGCCCCATAACATCAAAGATCCACCACTATGTGTTACAGTAGAGATGACCCATAACATCAAAGATCCACCACTATGTATAACAGTAGAGATGACCCGTAACATCAAAGATCCACCACTATGTGTTACAGTAGAGATGACCCATAACATCAAAGATCCACCACTATGTGTAACAGTAGAGATGACCCATAACATCAAAGATCCACCACTATGTGTTACAGTAGAGATGACCCGTAACATCAAAGATCCACCACTATGTGTTACAGTAGAGATGACCCATAACATCAAAGATCCACCACATGTAACAGTAGAGATGACCCATAACATCAAAGATCCACCACTATGTATAACAGTAGAGATGACCCGTAACATCAAAGATCCACCACTATGTGTAACAGTAGAGATGACCCATAACATCAAAGATCCACCACATGTAACAGTAGAGATGAGGTTATTTTCTGCTCATGCATTCTTCTTTTAAAGGCCAAACCCACCGCTGGTGTACATGGCCAAAGACCTGTATTTTTGTCTGATCTGACCACAGCAACGGTTCCAATCCAATGCCGTGAAACCAACTCCAGGAGTTTACATTTACTTGGGAACAAGATACTCTGTTTCAGTGGTTTTAAACTTCTTAATTGTTGCCCTAATTTTATTTATAAGAATCTTTAGGGGTGCCAATATTTTGAGACCTATCTTTTTGAGAAAAAAATAAATAAATACTACTTGTTAAACAATATATTTTTCTCTGAGAAATTGTATTAGTATAAATTTAAATAATTTCCCAATTTTTTTTATATCATACAATATAGCTCAGTGTTTGTATTATCTATTATATAGTATTGTTCATCTTCATCAAGGGTGCCAATGATTGTGCATATTAATTACGTGGGTGCTTATATTTGTCCTATTTTACACATGTACAAGTGTGAATTGGAAATGTGTTGTTTTTTGTTGTTGCATATTCTGACTCCCCCTGAGAGTGGGGTCACGACCCGTGTCTGCCATTATCAACAGCGACCCTAGAGCAATTTAGGGGTTAAGTGCCTTGCTTAACAGCACATCAACAGACTAGTCACCTTGTCAGCTCAGGGACTTGAACTAGTGACCTTTCAGTTACTGTCCCAACCTGCCACCCCAAAGGGACTGTATTACACAAATCCTTTTGTATATCAATACTCTTTTCAGAAATGCTTTTTTACATCTACACATCAGTTATGAAATATTACCAGACAAGGTCAGAAACGAACTGGCCATTGGGCAGTTTCGGCAAATGCCAGATGGGCTGGTCCATCTTAATAGTGGCTAATAGTGGGTGGTGCCTCAGGGAAGAAAATGGTCCGGTGTGTTAGAAATGTTCTAGTCCCCAGTCCGCCCCTGAAGGAGATATTTCCCATCATGGCTGTGTTTGTATTGGTGTAACACATCTCCTCGTTAATGTCAAGAGTCATCTGAATGCTATGTACATTCAAATGAAACCAGATTTAGAAGTAGTGGGGGGGGGGGGGATTTATCACACAGCACTCGTCCATCCCAAATGGCACCCTACTTCCTATACCTATATAGTGCACTACATTTGACCAGGACCCATAGCGAATAGGGTGCCATTTTGGACTCACCCTGGGAGTCGCTCCTTAGCCTAAATACACTGTGTGCCTGTATGATGATGTCAAATCACATCTCTAATGTCTAACCTTTTTGGGGTACTTGCGTCATTTAACTACTTAATGAATCCGATCCAGCTTCAATCAATCGTCTGTTCTAAAAACAGTTTGTGTGCATAGAACATAATAAAAACAGAGAGACTGAGTCAGATGTCCTGAATTAATGTAGCACTTCTTCTTCTTAATGTCAAGAGTGAGGATTTATATTAGACCACTTTAACAGAGGGGTCTCCTGGTGGCATGACTGTGTCTGATTCTCTGAAGGAAGGGACACAGTAAAGGAAGAGGGAATATTACACAGGAAATAGATCACAGGGTCATTATTTATATATATATAACACAGGAAATAGATCACCGGGGCATTATTTATATATATAACACAGGAAATAGATCACAGGGGCATTATTTATATATATAACACAGGAAATAGATCACAGGGGCATTATTTATATATATAACACAGGACATAGATCACAGGGGCATTATTTATATATATAACACAGGAAATAGATCACAGGGGCATTATTTATATATATAACACAGGAAATAGATCACCGGGGCATTATTTATATATATAACACAGGAAATAGATCACAGGGGCATTATTTATATATATAACACAGGACATAGATCACAGGGGCATTATTTATATATATAACACAGGAAATAGATCACAGGGGCATTATTTATATATATAACACAGGAAATAGATCACAGGGGCATTATTTATATATATAACACAGGAAATATATCACAGGGGCATTATTTATATTTATATATATAACACAGGAAATATATCACAGGGGCATTATTTATATATATATAACACAGGAAATAGATCACAGGGGCATTATTTCTACATACAGTGCGTTCAGAAAGTATTCAGACCTGTCACGATCGTTATAAGGATTGGACCAAGATGCAGCGTGGTATGTTCCCATTCTCTTTATTTGGAAGAGAAACTCAAAGAAAAAACAATAAAGCGTAAAACGAAACGTGAAGCTCAATGTAGTGCTCGCAGGCAACTATACCTAGACAAGATCCCACAAAGCACAATGGGGAAATGGCTGTCTAAATATGATCCCCAATCAGAGACAACGATAAACAGCTGCCTCTGATTGGGACCCATAGCAGGCCAACATAGATATATAATCACCTAGATGACCCACCCTAGTCACACCCCGACCTAACCAACATAGAGAATAAAAAGCACTTTTTGGTCAGGGCGTGACAAGACCCCTTGACTTTTTCCACATTTTATTACGTTACAGCCTCATTCTAAAATGTATTAAAAAATCTAGATTTTCCACATCAACCAACACACAATACCCCATAATGACAAAGCAAAAACAGGTTTTTGGAAATGTTAAAAATGTTAAAAAAACAACAACAAAAAAACATTAGAAATATGACATTTACATAAGTATTCAGGCCCTTTACTGAGTACTTTGTTGAAGCACCTTTGGCAGCGATTACAGCCTGTATTTGGTGAGTTTCTCCCATTCTTCTCTGCAGATCCTCTCAAGCTTTGTCAGGATGCATGGGGTGAGTCACTGCGTATCTATTTTTAGGTGTCTCCAGAGATGTTAGATCGAGTTCAAGTCTGGGTTTTGGCTGGGCCACTCAAGGACATTCAGAGACTTGTACCGAAGCCAGTCCTGCGTTGTCTTGGCTGTGTGCTTAGGGTCGTTGGCCTGTTGGAAGGTGAACCTTCGACCCAGTCTGAGGTCCTGGCTCTGACATGCTCTGTCAACTGTAGGACCTTACATAGACAGGTGTGTGCCTTTCTAAATCATGTCCAATCAATTTATTTTGCCACAGGTGAACCAATCAAGTTGTAGAAACATCTCAAGGATGATCAATGGAAACAGGATGCACCTGAGCTCAATTTCGAGTCTCATAGCAAATGGTCTGAATACTAATGTAAAAAAGTTATTTTATTTATTTATTTTTTAAATAAATTTGCAAACATTTCTAAAAACCTGTTTTCGCTTTGTCATTATGTGGTATTGTGTGGAGATTGATGAGGGAAAACAATGATTTCATCCATAGAATAAGGCTGTAACGTAAGAAAATGTGGAAAAGGAGAAGGGATCTGACTACTTGGTGAAAGCTCTGTATATGCAGGGAGCTGAACTACTGCAGCTCCTAAAGTAGTTCACTGCAGGGCCGTTTCATAACCACAGATTACAGAGAGGCAATGAGACGGGGACACATTTACACACGCTCACACAGTGAACCAGGATACAGGCGGAAAAAAATCTCCCAATCAGAGGATAGACATCAACGATGATCAACAGCCTCATGGGAAAAGAATATCCCACACCAACAGAGACGAGCCGCCTGTAGTTCTGTGAGTGGTCAGGATATCAAACACACCCACACTGTCCTGGCATCAGTCAGAACAGAGATCCTCACTTTACATTCTAGTCATTTAGCAGACACTGTCCTGACATCAGTTAAAACAGAGATCCTCACTTTACATTCTAGTCATTTAGCAGACACTGTCCTGACATCAGTTAGAACAGAGATCCTCACTTTACATTCTAGTCATTTAGCAGACACTGTCCTGACATCAGTTAGAACAGAGATCCCCACTTTACATTCTAGTCATTTAGCAGACACTGTCCTGACATCAGTTAGAACAGAGATCCTCACTTTACATTCTAGTCATTTAGCAGACACTGTCCTGGCATCAGTTAGAACAGAGATCCCCACTTTACATTCTAGTCATTTAGCAGACACTGTCCTGGCATCAGTTAGAACAGAGATCCCCACTTTACATTCTAGTCATTTAGCAGACACTGTCCTGACATCAGTTAGAACAGAGATCCTCACTTTACATTCTAGTCATTTAGCAGACACTGTCCTGGCATCAGTTAGAACAGAGATCCCCACTTTACATTCTAGTCATTTAGCAGACACTGTCCTGGCATCAGTTAGAACAGAGATCCTCACTTTACATTCTAGTCATTTAGCAGACACTCTTATCCAGAGAGACTCACACAGTTCATACATTTTTCATACAGGTCCCCCCCCCCCCCCCCCCCCACAACCCTGGCATCGCAGGCGTCATACTCTACCAACTGGGCCACACGGGACCCCCTTCACTCCAAGACTGGGTCCCAAATGGCTCCTTACACTCTTATCCAGAGCAATTTACACTAGTGAGTTCATACATTTTTCATACCCTCCCCCCATGGGAATCAAACCCACAACCCTGGCAATAATGAATCATTAATCATATTTAATTTGTTCAGCACATGTTCCACACTCAGTGTTCATAATGACTGTGTTGTTACAGTATTAAGACAGTTGTAGTCATGTAACCATTATGCTCAGCGTGGTCTCCTGTACAGTCTGTTGCCAGTCGAGCTTTAGGGGATAACAACTGTAAACCTTGTAGCTAATCAGCCTCAAAATGTGTCTGCGTCCCAAATGGCACCCTATTCCCTATATAGTGGTACTACTATAGACCAGAGCCCTATTCCCTATATAGTGCACTAGATTTGATCAGGGCCCATAGGGAACAGGGTGCGATTTGGGAAACAGATTGTGTTCTCTAACCGTGTTTTGGGTCTGACCTGA
This sequence comes from Salvelinus alpinus, assembly GCF_045679555.1. Classification (NCBI taxonomy): domain Eukaryota; kingdom Metazoa; phylum Chordata; class Actinopteri; order Salmoniformes; family Salmonidae; genus Salvelinus; species Salvelinus alpinus. The sequence goes on along the minus strand of NC_092090.1, from coordinate 11,539,780 downwards.
TTTGGTTCGGACATAATCAGTTTAACTAGCAGGTCAGGATTGATCTGGAAGGTTCCGTGCCCACCTACATACCTCCACTGGGAGATTAGTAGTGTTTGTTTCAACAACACATTATCAACATGTCATGAGCCTACAGCTCAGCGTTTTACTGCAGAACACAGCCTTTACTACTGGGTTCTACTGACACCTCCCATACTACCCACTCTTAGGATTTCATACCGTTTTGTGTGTGTGTGTGTCACGTTCTGACCATAGTTCTTGTGTGTTTTGCTTGTTTTAGTGTTGGTCAGGACGTGAGCTGGGTGGGCATTCTATGTTGTGTGTCTAGTTTGTCTGTTTCTATGTTTGGCCTAATATGGTTCTCAATCAGAGGCAGGTGTTTTGTGTTGTCTCTGATTGGGAATCATATTTAGGTGGCTTGTTTTGTGTTGGGGTTTGTGGGTGGTTGTTTCCTGTCTTTGTGTTTTCTCTGCACCAGATAGGACTGTATCGGTTTGCCACATTTGTTATTTTGTATCGTGTTAAGTGTTCACTGTTTATTCGTTTTATTAAACATGTTGAGCACTGGCTACGCTGCGTGTTGGTCCGATCCCTGTTACACCGTCTCTTCTCGTGAAGAGAGGGAAGGCTTCCGTTACAGTGTGTGTGTGTGTGTGTTGTGTTGGGGTCTGTTGTGTTGTGCTGTGTTGGGGTCTGTTGTGTTGTGTTGTTTTGGTGCCTGTGGTCTGCTGGGATCTGTTGGACAGGGAAGGAGAGGGAAGGAGAGATAGAGGAGGAAGGACAGGTAGAGGATGAAGGAGAGAGAAGGAGAGGTAGAGGATGAAGGAGAGGAAGGAGAGGTAGAAGAGGAAGGAGAGGTAGAGGATGAAGGAGAGGAAGGAGCGG
>NC_092090.1:11477562-11533795 GCF_045679555.1 Salvelinus alpinus | reverse complement strand
CTACAGGTCCTCTGCTGTTCTTTACACCATGGTATGGAGAGCTAATGGTCCTCTGCTGTTCTTTACACCGTGGTATGGAGAGCTGCTGTTCTTTACACCATGGTATTGAGAGCTAATGGTCTTCTGCTGTTCTTTACACCATGGTATGGAGAGCTAATGGTCTTTTGCTGTTCTTTACACCGTGGTATGGAGAGCTACAGGTCCTCTGCTGTTCTTTACACCATGGTATGGAGAGCTAATGGTCCTCTGCTGTTCTTTACACCGTGGTATGGAGAGCTGCTGTTCTTTACACCGTGGTATGGAGAGCTGCTGTTCTTTACACCGTGGTATGGAGAGCTAATGGTCCTCTGCTGTTCTTTACACCATGGTATTGAGAGCTGATGGTCTTTTGCTGTTCTTTACACCGTGGTATGGAGAGCTGCTGTTCTTTACACCGTGGTATGGAGAGCTAATGGTCCTCTGCTGTTCTTTACACCATGGTATGGAGAGCTGCTGTTCTTTACACTGTGGTATGGAGAGCTAATGGTCCTCTGTTGTTCTTTACACCGTGGTATGGAGAGCTGCTGTTCTTTACACCATGGTATGGAGAGCTGCTGTTCTTTACACTGTGGTATGGAGAGCTAATGGTCCTCTGCTGTTCTTTACACCATGGTATGGAGAGCTGCTGTTCTTTACACCATGCTTTGAAGAGCTAAAGGTCCTCTGCTGTTCTTTACACCATGGTATGGAGAGCTGCTGTTCTTTACACTGTGGTATGGAGAGCTAATGGTCCTCTGTTGTTCTTTACACCGTGGTATGGAGAGCTGCTGTTCTTTACACCATGGTATGGAGAGCTGCTGTTCTTTACACTGTGGTATGGAGAGCTAATGGTCCTCTGTTGTTCTTTACACTGTGGTATGGAGAGCTGCTGTTCTTTACACCGTGGTATGAGGAGCTAAAGGTCCTCTGCTGTTCTTTACACCATGGGGAATTAGCATGAGGTGGACTGCAATGGACAAGTTCTCAGACTGGAGGTGCTCTCTGAGTAGTCAGTAGATGGCATTGTCAGAAAGGACACAGGTGTCACTATCATGGACTAGTACATGAACTAGTTGTCTTCAAGTTAGGGTTGTAGGTTTGGTTATAGAGTTATGGTTATAGAGTTCTGGTTATAGGTTTGGTTATAGAGTTGTGGTTATGGTTATAGGTTTGGTTATAGAGTTCTGGTTCTGGTTATAGGTTTGGTTATAGAGTTCTGGTTATGGTTATAGGTTTGGTTATAGAGTTCTGGTTCTGGTTATAGGTTTGGTTATAGAGTTCTGGTTATGGTTATAGGTTTGGTTATAGAGTTCTGGTTATGGTTATAGGTTTGGTTATAGAGTTATGGTTATAGGGTTGGTTATAGAGTTATAGTTATGGTTATAGAGTTATGGTTATAGAGTTATAGTTATGGTTATAGGGTTGGTTATAGAGTTATAGTTATAGTTATGGTTATAGGGTTGGTTATAGAGTTATAGTTATAGGTTTGGTTATAGGGTTGGTTATAGAGTTATAGTTATAGTTATGGTTATAGGGTTGGTTATAGAGTTATGGTTATAGGTTTGGTTATGGTTATAGGTTTGGTTATAGAGTTATAGTTATGGTTATGGTTATAGGGTTGGTTATAGAGTTATGGTTATAGGTTTGGTTATAGTTATAGGTTTGGTTATAGAGTTATGGTTATAGGTTTGGTTATAGAGTTATAGTTATGGTTATAGAGTTATGGTTATAGAGTTATAGTTATGGTTATAGGGTTGGTTATAGAGTTATAGTTATAGTTATGGTTATAGGGTTGGTTATAGAGTTATAGTTATAGGTTTGGTTATAGGGTTGGTTATAGAGTTATAGTTATAGTTATGGTTATAGGGTTGGTTATAGAGTTATGGTTATAGGTTTGGTTATGGTTATAGGTTTGGTTATAGAGTTATAGTTATGGTTATGGTTATAGGTTTGGTATAGAGTTATGGTTATAGGTTTGGTTATAGGTTTGATTATAGAGTTATGGTTATAGAGTTATGGTTATAGAGTTATGGTTATAGAGTTATGGTTATAGAGTTATGGTTATAGAGTTATGGTTTTAGAGTTATGGTTATAGGTTTGGTTATAGGTTTTGTATAGAGTTATGGTTATAGAGTTGGTTATAGGTTTGATTATAGAGTTATGGTTTTAGAGTTATGGTTATAGAGTTATGGTTATAGAGTTATGGTTATAGAGTTATGGTTATAGAGTTATGGTTATAGAGTTATGGTTATAGAGTTATGGTTATAGAGTTATAGTTATAGAGTTATGGTTATAGGTTTGGTTTTAGAGTTATGGTTATAGGTTTAGTTATAGAGTTATGGTTATAGGTTTTGTATAGAGTTATGGTTATAGAGTTATGGTTATAGAGTTATGGTTATAGAGTTATGGTTATAGAGTTATAGTTATAGAGTTATGGTTATAGGTTTGGTTTTAGAGTTATGGTTATAGAGTTATGGTTATAGGTTTAGTTATAGAGTTATGGTTATAGGTTTTGTATAGAGTTATGGTTATAGAGTTATGGTTATAGAGTTATAGTTATAGAGTTATGGTTATAGGTTTGGTTTTAGAGTTATGGTTATAGAGTTATGGTTATAGGTTTAGTTATAGAGTTATGGTTATAGGTTTTGTATAGAGTTATGGTTATAGAGTTGGTTATAGGTTTGATTATAGAGTTATGGTTATAGAGTTATGGTTATAGAGTTATGGTTATAGAGTTATGGTTATAGAGTTATGGTTATAGAGTTATGGTTATAGGTTTGGTTATAGAGTTATGGTTATAGAGTTATGGTTATAGAGTTATGGTTTTAGAGTTATGGTTATAGAGTTATAGTTATAGAGTTATGGTTATAGGTTTGGTTATAGAGTTATGGTTATAGAGTTATAGTTATAGAGTTATGGTTATAGGTTTGGTTTTAGAGTTATGGTTATAGAGTTATAGTTATAGAGTTATAGTTATAGAGTTATGGTTATAGGTTTGGTTTTAGAGTTATGGTTATAGAGTTATAGTTATAGAGTTATGGTTTTAGAGTTATGGTTATAGAGTTATGGTTATAGAGTTATGGTTATAGAGTTATAGTTATAGAGTTATGGTTATAGAGTTATGGTTATAGAGTTATGGTTTTAGAGTTATGGTTATAGAGTTATAGTTATAGAGTTATGGTTATAGGTTTGGTTTTAGAGTTATAGTTATAGAGTTATGGTTATAGAGTTATGGTTATAGAGTTATGGTTATAGGTTTGGTTATAGGTTTGGTTTTAGAGTTATGGTTATAGAGTTATAGTTATAGAGTTATGGTTATAGGTTTGGTTATAGGTTTGGTTATAGAGTTATGGTTATAGAGTTATGGTTATAGGTTTGGTTATAGGTTTGGTTATAGAGTTATGGTTATAGAGTTATGGTTATAGAGTTATAGTTATAGGTTTGGTTATAGAGTTATGGTTATAGAGTTATGGTTATAGAGTTATGGTTATAGGTTTGGTTATAGAGTTATGGTTATAGAGTTATGGTTATAGAGTTATGGTTTTAGAGTTATGGTTATAGAGTTATAGTTATAGAGTTATGGTTATAGAGTTATGGTTTTAGAGTTATGGTTATAGAGTTATGGTTATAGAGTTATGGTTATAGGTTTGGTTATAGAGTTATGGTTATAGAGTTATGGTTATAGAGTTATGGTTTTAGAGTTATGGTTATAGAGTTATAGTTATAGAGTTATGGTTATAGAGTTATGGTTTTAGAGTTATGGTTTTAGAGTTATGGTTATAGAGTTATGGTTTTAGAGTTATGGTTATAGGTTTGATTATAGAGTTATGGTTATAGAGTTATGGTTATAGAGTTATGGTTATAGAGTTATGGTTATAGAGTTATGGTTATAGAGTTATGGTTATAGGTTTGATTATAGAGTTATGGTTATAGAGTTATGGTTATAGAGTTATGGTTTTAGAGTTATGGTTATAGAGTTATAGTTATAGAGTTATGGTTATAGGTTTGGTTATAGAGTTATGGTTATAGAGTTATAGTTATAGAGTTATGGTTATAGGTTTGGTTTTAGAGTTATGGTTATAGAGTTATAGTTATAGAGTTATAGTTATAGAGTTATGGTTATAGGTTTGGTTTTAGAGTTATGGTTATAGAGTTATAGTTATAGAGTTATGGTTTTAGAGTTATGGTTATAGAGTTATGGTTATAGAGTTATGGTTATAGAGTTATAGTTATAGAGTTATGGTTATAGAGTTATGGTTATAGAGTTATGGTTTTAGAGTTATGGTTATAGAGTTATAGTTATAGAGTTATGGTTATAGGTTTGGTTTTAGAGTTATAGTTATAGAGTTATGGTTATAGAGTTATGGTTATAGAGTTATGGTTATAGGTTTGGTTATAGGTTTGGTTTTAGAGTTATGGTTATAGAGTTATAGTTATAGAGTTATGGTTATAGGTTTGGTTATAGGTTTGGTTATAGAGTTATGGTTATAGAGTTATGGTTATAGGTTTGGTTATAGGTTTGGTTATAGAGTTATGGTTATAGAGTTATGGTTATAGAGTTATAGTTATAGGTTTGGTTATAGAGTTATGGTTATAGAGTTATGGTTATAGAGTTATGGTTATAGGTTTGGTTATAGAGTTATGGTTATAGAGTTATGGTTATAGAGTTATGGTTTTAGAGTTATGGTTATAGAGTTATAGTTATAGAGTTATGGTTATAGAGTTATGGTTTTAGAGTTATGGTTATAGAGTTATGGTTATAGAGTTATGGTTATAGGTTTGGTTATAGAGTTATGGTTATAGAGTTATGGTTATAGAGTTATGGTTTTAGAGTTATGGTTATAGAGTTATAGTTATAGAGTTATGGTTATAGAGTTATGGTTTTAGAGTTATGGTTTTAGAGTTATGGTTATAGAGTTATGGTTTTAGAGTTATGGTTATAGGTTTGGTTATAGAGTTATGGTTATAGAGTTATGGTTATAGAGTTATGGTTTTAGAGTTATGGTTATAGAGTTATAGTTATAGAGTTATGGTTATAGAGTTATGGTTTTAGAGTTATGGTTTTAGAGTTATGGTTATAGAGTTATGGTTATAGAGTTATGGTTATAGAGTTATGGTTATAGAGTTATGGTTATAGAGTTATAGTTATAGAGTTATGGTTATAGGTTTGGTTATAGAGTTATAGTTATAGAGTTATGGTTATAGAGTTATGGTTATAGAGTTATGGTTATAGAGTTATGGTTATAGAGTTATGGTTTTAGAGTTATGGTTATAGAGTTATGGTTATAGAGTTATGGTTATAGAGTTATAGTTATAGAGTTATGGTAAAAGGTTTGGTTATAGAGTTATGGTTATAGAGTTATGGTTATAGAGTTATGGTTATAGAGTTATAGTTATAGAGTTATGGTTATAGAGTTATAGTTATAGAGTTATGGTTATAGGTTTGGTTTTAGAGTTATGGTTATAGAGTTATGGTTTTAGAGTTATGGTTATAGAGTTATGGTTTTAGAGTTATGGTTTTAGAGTTATGGTTATAGAGTTATGGTTATAGAGTTATGGTTATAGAGTTATGGTTATAGGTTTGGTTTTAGAGTTATGGTTATAGAGTTATAGTTATAGAGTTATGGTTATAGGTTTGGTTATAGAGTTATAGTTATAGAGTTATGGTTATAGGTTTGGTTATAGGTTTGGCTATAGAGTTATGGTTATAGAGTTATGGTTATAGAGTTATGGTTATAGGTTTGGTTATAGAGTTATGGTTATAGAGTTATGGTTATAGAGTTATGGTTATAGGTTTGGTTATCAAATAACTGTACAGTCAGACCACTATTCTTCGTCTGACAGAGAACTTTCTCAGGAATCCACAGAAAATATATGGATGGCCTTATTAAAAGAACTGCAGAGGAGGTGTGTGTGTTTGTGTGTGTGTGTGTGGGGGGGGGGGGGGGGGGGTTTGTCAGTTTATATTTTTCAGCGTTATATAATTCTCTACTGAGGCGGTCTGAGGGCGTCTGTGCATCAAGTCATAGCACCGCCACAGGTTAATTTAAATTACATAAAGAGCACACACACATCAGGTCAACCAATGCCACTACATACAGTGTCTTCTTTCCACATTTTGTTGTGTCACAGCCTGAATTTGAACTAGATTAAATTGAGATTCTGCCACTGGCTTACACAGAATACCCCATAATGCCAAAGGCACTGTATCTACATATACACAATGGAGTATAAGGGATGGAATGGAGTATAAGGGATGGAACGGAGTGTAAGGGATGGAATGGAGTGTAAGGGATGGAATGGAGTGTAAGGGATGGAACGGAGTGTAAGGGATGGAACGGAGTGTAAGGGATGGAACGGAGTATAAGGGATGGAACGGAGTGTAAGGGATGGAATGGAGTATAAGGGATGGAATGGAGTATAAGGGATGGAACGGAGTGTAAGGGATGGAATGGAGTATAATGGAATGGTATCAAACCCATGAAAACCATGTTTTTGATGCCATTCCATTTACTCCATTCCAGCTATTATTATGTGTTATGTGTACGCCGGGAGTCAGAAAGCAGGTGCAGATGGTGAGTTTAATACTGAACAGATACAAAATAACAAACACGAAACGTGAGAGACAATCAATAACACCTAAGGACTGATGAACACAGAGGGCTAAATAAAGGGGAAGTAATCAGGGAAGTGATGAAGTCCAGGTGTGCATAATGATGGGTTTCCAGGTGTGCATAACGATGGTTTGCCAGGTGGCATAACAATAGGTTGCCAGGTTAGCATAATGATGGGTTTCCAGGTGTGCATAATGATGGGTTGCCAGGTGTACATAATGATGGATTGCCAGGTGTGCATAACAATAGGTTGCCAGGTGTACATTATGATGGGTTTCCAGGTGTGCATAATGATGGGTTGCCAGGTGTGCATAATGATGGGTTTCCAGGTGTGCATAATGATGGGTTGCCAGGTAAGCATAATCATGGGTTGCCAGGTAAGCATAACGATGGGTTGCCCGGTGTGCATAATGATGGGTTGCCAGGTAAGCATAATGATGGGTTGCCAGGTGTGCATAATGATGGGTTTCCAGGTGTGCATAATGATGGGTTTCCAGGTGTGCATAACGATGGGTTGCCAGGTGTGCATAACAATGGGTTGCCAGATGTGCTTATTGATGGGTTGCCAGGTGTGCGTAATGATGGGTTGCCAGGCCCGCTTCGAGCGCCGGAGATGTGGAACGGGAGTAGACGTGACATTATGAGCCGTCCTCCCCTCAGCAGCCTCCACTGATATCAGTATACATGCCTCTGATTCAGATCTACTGTACTAAACAACAGAAGATAATAACTCTGGTAAGATCTCTTTATACTCACCTGGAAATATATACAGGTTATTAATGTAATGTGTATGGGGGAATGCTCTGTGACAGGTTATTAATGTAATGTGTATGGGGGGAATGCTCTGTGACAGGTTATTAATGTAATGTGTATGGGGGAATGCTCTGTGACAGGTTATTAATGTAATGTGTATGGGGGAATGCTCTGTGACAAGGTTATTAATGTAATGTGTATGGGGGGAATGCTCTGTGACAGGTTATTAATGTAATGTGTATGGGGGGAATGCTCTGTGACAGGTTATTAAAGTAATGTGTATGGGGGAATGCTCTGTGACAGGTTATTAATGTAATGTGTATGGGGGAATGCTCTGTGGCAGGTTATTAATGTAATGTGTATGGGGGAATGCTCTGTGACAGGTTATTAATGTAATGTGTATGGGGGAATGCTCTGTGGCAGGTTATTAATGTAATGTGTATGGGGGAAATGCTCTGTGACAGGTTATTAATGTAATGTGTATGGGGGAATGCTCTGTGACAGGTTATTAATGTAATGTGTATGGGGGAATGCTCTGTGACAAGGTTATTAATGTAATGTGTATGGGGGGAATGCTCTGTGACAGGTTATTAATGTAATGTGTATGGGGGGAATGCTCTGTGGCAGGTTATTAATGTAATGTGTATGGGGGAATGTTATGTGGCAGGTTATTAATGTAATGTGTATGGGGGAATGCTCTGTGACAAGGTTATTAATGTGATGTGTATGGGGAGAATGCTCTGTGACAGGTTATTAATGTAATGTGTATGGGGGAATGCTCTGTGACAGGTTATTAATGTAATGTGTATGGGGGGAATGCTCTGTGGCAGGTTATTAATGTAATGTGTATGGGGGAATGCTCTGTGACAGGTTATTAATGTAATGTGTATGGGGGAATGCTCTGTGGCAGGTTATTAATGTAATGTGTATGGGAGGAATGCTCTGTGACAGGTTATTAATGTAATGTGTATGGGGGGAATGCTCTGTGACAGGTTATTAATGTAATGTGTATGGGGGGAATGCTCTGTGACAGGTTATTAATGTAATGTGTATGGGGGGAATGCTCTGTGACAAGGTTATTAATGTAATGTGTATGGGGGAATGCTCTGTGGCAGGTTATTAATGTAATGTGTATGGGGGAATGCTCTGTGGCAGGTTATTAATGTAATGTGTTTGGGGGGAATACTCTGTGACAAGGTTATTAATGTAATGTGTATGGGGGAATGTTATGTGGCAGGTTATTAATGTAATGTGTATGGGGGGAATGCTCTGTGGCAGGTTATTAATGTGATGTGTTTGGGGGGAATACTCTGTGGCAGGTTATTAATGTGATGTGTATGGAGGGAATGCTCTGTGGCAGGTTATTAATGTGATGTGTTTGGGGGGAATGCTCTGTGGCAGGTTATTAATGTAATGTGTATGGGGGAATGCTCTGTGGCAGGTTATTAATGTAATGTGTATGGGGGGAATGCTCTGTGGCAGGTTATTAATGTGATGTGTTTGGGGGGAATACTCTGTGGCAGGTTATTAATGTGATGTGTATGGAGGGAATGCTCTGTGGCAGGTTATTAATGTGATGTGTTTGGGGGGAATGCTCTGTGGCAGGTTATTAATGTAATGTGTATGGGGGGAATGCTCTGTGACAAGGTTATTAATGTAATGTGTATGGTGGGAATGCTCTGTGGCAAGGTTACACATCACATCATTAGAGCTAGATAGGTCAACCACCAAGACAAGACACATGGGTTTCTCAGACTGTGTCCCAAATAGCACCCTATACCTCATAGTGATGGCACCCTATATTTCCCCCTACATGCCCTGGTCTAAAGTAGTGCACTATATAGGGAATAGGACCCTGGTCTAAAGTAGTGCCACTATATAGGGAATAGGGCTCTGGTATATAGTAGTACCACTATATAAGGAATAGGGCTCTGGTCTATAGTAGTGCCACTATATAGGGAATAGGGCTCTGGTCTATAGTAGTACCACTATATAGGGAATAGGGCTCTGGTCTATAGTAGTACCACTATATAAGGAATAGGGCCCTGGTCAATAGTAGTACCACTATATAGGGAATAGGGCTCTGGTCTATAGTAGTACCACTATATAGGGAATAGGGCTCTGGTCTATAGTAGTACCACTATATAGGGAATGGGGCTCTGGTCTATAGTAGTACCACTATATAGGGAATAGGGCTCTGGTCTATAGTAGTACCACTATATAGGGAATAGTGCTCTGGTCTATAGTAGTACCACTATATAGGGAATAGTGCTCTGGTCTATAGTAGTACCACTATATAGGGAATAGGGCTCTGGTCTATAGTAGTACCACTATATAGGGAATAGTGCTCTGGTCTATAGTAGTACCACTATATAAGGAATAGGGTGCCATTTGGGACGTAGCCATGTACTGTATATACAGTACCAGTCAAAAGTTTGGACACACCTACTCATTAAAGTTTTTAAAAACTATTTTTGACTATTTTCTACATTGTAGAATAATAGTGAAGACATCAAAACTATGAAATAACACATATGGAATCATGTAGTAACCAAAAAAGTGTTTAACAAATTCTTCAAAATAGCCACCCTTTGCCTTGATGACAGCTTTGCACACTCTTGACATTCTCTCAACCAGCTTCATGAGGTATTCACCTGGAATGCATTTCAATTAATAGCTGTGCCTTGTTAATTTGTGGAATTTCTTTCCTTCTTAATGCGTTTGAGCCAAACAGTTGTGATGTGACAAGGTAGGTGTCACGCGCTGGCCTTAGTATTCTTTGTTTTCTTTATTATTTTAGTTAGGTCAGGGTGTGACATGGGAAGTTTGTGTGTTTTGTCTAGTTTAGGGTGTGTGTATTGTTTAGGGGGTTTTGTATAGTGTATGGGGTTGTGTTCAGGAGAGAGGTCTAGGAAAGTCTATGGTTGCCTGGTTTGGTTCTCAATCAGAGACAGCTGGTTATTGTTGTCTCTGATTGGGAGCCATATTTAAGGCAGCCATAGGCTTTAGGTGATTGTGGGTAATTGTCTATGTTCTATGTTGCATGTGTGCACTTAGTTCGTTTTAGCTTCACGATCGTTTGTTGTTTTTGTTCGTTTGCAAGTGTTTGTTTTTTTCTTCATTAAAAGAAGATGGCTTTCTTACACGCTGCGCCTTGGTCCTCTCTCTCACCCATAGACGATCGTGACAGTAGGGGTGGTATATAGAAGATAGCCCTAGTTGGTAAAAGACCAAGTCCATATTACGGCAAGAACAGCTCAAATAAGCAAAGAGAAACGACAGTCCATCATTACTTTCAGACATGAAGGTCAGTCAATCCGGAAAATGTCAAGCGTTATAATTAAACCGGCTCTTATGAGGACTGCTCATTCGAGTTACCAGCCTCAGAAATTACAGCCCAAATAAATGACACATCTCAACATCAACTGTTCAAAAGAGACTGAGTGAATCAGGCCTTCATGGTTGAATTGCTGCAAAGAAACCACGACTAAAGGACACCTATAATAATAAGAGACTTGCTTGGGCCAAGAAACACGAGCAACGGACATTAGACCTGTGGAGTCCGAATTTGCGATTTTTGGTACCAACCGCTGTGTCCTTGTGAGACGCAGAGTAGGTGAACAGATGTAACAGTAGACTTCCTGCTCAGTCGTTTCCTCCTGTCAGTCACCTGTAACAGTAGACTTCCTGCTCAGTCGTTTCCTCCTGTCAGTCACCTGTAACAGTAGACTTCCTGCTCAGTCGTTTCCTCCTGTCAGTCACCTGTAACAGTAGACTTCCTGCTCAGTCGTTTCCTCCTGTCAGTCACCTGTAACAGTAGACTTCCTGCTCAGTCGTTTCCTCCTGTCAGACTTTTGTTTCCATCCCAAATGGCACCCTATTTCCTGCATAGTTCACTTCATTTGATCAGGACCCATAGGGCTCTGGTCTAAAGTAGTGCACTATACAGGGAATAGGGTTCCATTTGGGATGGAAAGTTTCACAACAACGCTCTCCCAGAAGAGGCTGGCCGGTAAGTAGGACACACAAGACAGAAAGTTTGTATTCAGGTTAGACACGAGCCCAATAAACTTGGTGTGTTTCCCTGGTTGGTTTCAATAACATGTAATATAGACCGGTGGAATTCTACAAGGTGTGTTCATCCAGCTCTCAGAGGCCTGTGTGTGTGTGTGTGTGTGTGTGTGTGTGTGTGTGTGTGTGTGTGTGTGTGTGTGTGTGTGTGTGTGTGTGTGTGTGTGTGTGTGTGTGTGTGTGTGTGTGTGTGTGTGTGTGTGTGTGTGTGTGTGTGTGTGTGTGTGTGTGTGTGTGTGTGTTAATTTACCGTCTCTCATTTTACTCAGCAGCATGAACACACACACACACACACACACACACACACACACACACACACACACACACACACACACACGACCTAGAGACAACCACCATAGAACTCATGCATGACTAAGAAGAGTCAGGCAATCTGTAAAAAGGACTCCAGTGAGAGGCGGCATCCTGTTTCAGCTCCTTCTGCCCTTTAAAAGTAACCAGCGTCTGAGTCACAAATCAAGCCTGCCACATTACTGAAAATACATACACAACGTCTCCACTGAGTAATGAAAATAGCTTTACATGGTTCAGCTGCACTTAACTCAATGCTAATTGTACATGTTACATTTCTCTTTTCTTGTACTTTTGCCATTGAAGATATCTGAGTCACAGATCGTTTAGCGGACCCAAATGAAGCCAATCCCGCACTAAAAAGCACTTCATTGAGATTCTTAATTGAGCACGGTTTTACCGTTCGTCCAAGAGAAGGCCTAATGTGGGTGCAGGAAACTGTCCCCTGCTGTCATGGCTTCATCTGCCTCCATCTCTGATACTGTCCTCCTCTGTCTCCATCTCTGATACTGTCCTCCTCTGTCTCCATCTCTGCTACTGTCCTCTGTCTCCATCTCTGATACTCTCCTCCTCTGTCTCCATCTCTGATACTGTCCTCCTCTGTCTCCATCTCTGATACTGTCCTCCTCTGTCTCCATCTCTGATACTGTCCTCCTCTGTCTCCATCTCTGATACTGTCCTCCTCTGTCTCCATCTCTGATACTGTCCTCCTCTGTCTCCATCTCTGATACTGTTCTCCTCTGTCTCCATCTCTGATACTGTCCTCCTCTGTCTCCATCTCTGATACTGTCCTCCTCTGTCTCCATCTCTGATACTGTCCTCCTCTGTCTCCATCTCTGCTACTGTCCTCCTCTGTCTCCATCTCTGATACTGTCCTCCTCTGTCTCCATCTCTGATACTGTCCTCCTCTGTCTCCATCTCTGATACTGTCCTCCTCTGTCTCCATCTCTGATACTGTCCTCCTCTGTCTCCATCTCTGATACTGTCCTCTGTCTCCATCTCTGATACTGTCCTCCTCTGTCTCCATCTCTGATACTGTCCTCCTCTGTCTCCATCTCTGATACTGTCCTCTGTCTCTGATACTGTCCTCTGTCTCCATCTCTGATACTGTCCTCCTCTGTCTCCATCTCTGATACTGTCCTCCTCTGTCTCCATCTCTGCTACTGTCCTCCTCTGTCTCCATCTCTGATACTGTCCTCCTCTGTCTCCATCTCTGATACTGTCCTCCTCTGTCTCCATCTCTGATACTGTCCTCCTCTGTCTCCATCTCTGATACTATCCTCCTCTGTCTGCCACACACAACAGGCCACTCGTTATTACTCTGTCCCATTATTACAGTAATTATGGTTGTGACCTCAGAGAACCTTCAGGCACACACAGAGAAAGAGAGACACACACTCCTCTCTATTCTGTCCTCCTCTCTTATGTAACCTGGGTTACCAGAGAGTCATTCTGTCCTCCTCTCTTATGTCACCTGGGTTACCAGACAGTCATTCTGTCCTCCTCTCTTATGTAACCTGGGTTACCAGACAGCCATTCTGCCCTCCTCTCTTATGTAACCTGGGTTACCAGACAGTCATTCTGTCCTCCTCTCTATTGTAACCTGGGTTACCAGACAGTCATTCTGTCCTCCTCTCTATTGTAACCTGGGTTACCAGACAGTCATTCTGTCCTCCTCTCTTATGTAACCTGGGTTACCAGACAGTCATTCTGTCCTCCTCTCTTATGTAACCTGGGTTACCAGACAGCCATTCTGTCCTCCTCTCTTATGTAACCTGGGTTACCAGACAGTCATTCTGCCCTCCTCTCTTATGTAACCTGGGTTACCAGACAGTCATTCTGTCCTCCTCTCTATTGTAACCTGGGTTACCAGACAGTCATTCTGCCCTCCTCTCTATTGTAACCTGGGTTACCAGACAGTCATTCTGTCCTCCTCTCTATTGTAACCTGGGTTACCAGACAGTCATTCTGTCCTCCTCTCTATTGTAACCTGGGTTACCAGACAGTCATTCTGCCCTCCTCTCTATTGTAACCTGGGTTACCAGAGAGTCATTCTGTCCTCCTCTCTATTGTAACCTGGGTTACCAGACAGTCATTCTGTCCTCCTCTCTATTGTAACCTGGGTTACCAGACAGTCATTCTGTCCTCCTCTCTATTGTAACCTGGGTTACCAGAGAGTCATTCTGTCCTCCTCTCTATTCTGTCCTCCTCTCTTATGTAACCTGGGTTACCAGATAGTCATTCTGTCCTCCTCTCTTATGTAACCTGGGTTACCAGACAGCCATTCTGCCCTCCTCTCTTATGTAACCTGGGTTACCAGACAGTCATTCTGTCCTCCTCTCTTATGTAACCTGGGTTACCAGACAGTCATTCTGTCCTCCTCTCTTATGTAACCTGGGCAACCAGACAGTCATTCTGTCCCAGTAGTTCAGAATGAGATTATAGATTAGTGTTTAAATTTCCCTTCAACCCCAGTCCAGTCTAATCCAGCACCATGGTAACAGCTCTAACAGACACAACAACAGGGTCAGTAACACTACTGTGTTCAGTTCTTCACATTACAGACACAACAACAGGATCATTAACACTACTGTGTTCAGTTCTTCACATTACAGACACAACAACAGGGTCAATAACACTACTGTGTTCAGTTCTTCACATTACAGACACAACAACAGGATCATTAACACTACTGTGTTCAGTTCTTCACATTACAGACACAACAACAGGGTCAATAACACTACTGTGTTCAGTTCTTCACATTACAGACACAACAACAGGATCATTAACACTACTGTGTTCAGTTCTTCACATTACAGACACAACAACAGGGTCATTAACACTACTGTGTTCAGTTCTTCACATTGCAGACACAACAACAGGGTCATTAACACTACTGTGTTCAGTTCTTCACATTACAGACACAACAACAGGGTCAGTAACACTACTGTGTTCAGTTCTTCACATAACAGACACAACAACAGGGTCAATAACACTACTGTGTTCAGTTCTTCACATTACAGACACAACAACAGGGTCATTAACACTACTGTGTTCAGTTCTTCACATAACAGACACAACAACAGGGTCAATAACACTACTGTGTTCAGTTCTTCACATTACAGACACAACAACAGGATCATTAACACTACTGTGTTCAGTTCTTCACATTACAGACACAACAACAGGATCATTAACACTACTGTGTTCAGTTCTTCACATTGCAGACACAACAACAGGGTCATTAACACTACTGTGTTCAGTTCTTCACATTACAGACACAACAACAGGGTCATTAACACTACTGTGTTCAGTTCTTCACATTACAGACACAACAACAGGGTCAGTAACACTACTGTGTTCAGTTCTTCACATTACAGACACAACAACAGGGTCAGTAACACTACTGTGTTCAGTTCTTCACATTACAGACACAACAACAGGGTCAATAACACTACTGTGTTCAGTTCTTCACATTACAGACACAACAACAGGGTCAGTAACACTACTGTGTTCAGTTCTTCACATAACAGACACAACAACAGGATCATTAACACTACTGTGTTCAGTTCTTCACATAACAGACACAACAACAGGGTCAATAACACTACTGTGTTCAGTTCTTCACATTACAGACACAACAACAGGGTCAGTAACACTACTGTGTTCAGTTCTTCACATTACAGACACAACAACAGGGTCAATAACACTACTGTGTTCAGTTCTTCACATTACAGACACAACAACAGGGTCAGTAACACTACTGTGTTCAGTTCTTCACATAACAGACACAACAACAGGATCATTAACACTACTGTGTTCAGTTCTTCACATTACAGACACAACAACAGGGTCAATAACACTACTGTGTTCAGTTCTTCACATTACAGACACAACAACAGGGTCAGTAACACTACTGTGTTCAGTTCTTCACATTACAGACACAACAACAGGGTCAGTAACACTACTGTGTTCAGTTCTTCACATTACAGACACAACAACAGGGTCAATAACACTACTGTGTTCAGTTCTTCACATTACAGACACAACAACAGGGTCAGTAACACTACTGTGTTCAGTTCTTCACATAACAGACACAACAACAGGATCATTAACACTACTGTGTTCAGTTCTTCACATAACAGACACAACAACAGGGTCAGTAACACTACTGTGTTCAGTTCTTCACATTACAGACACAACAACAGGGTCAATAACACTACTGTGTTCAGTTCTTCACATTACAGACACAACAACAGGGTCAATAACACTACTGTGTTCAGTTCTTCACATTACAGACACAACAACAGGATCATTAACACTACTGTGTTCAGTTCTTCACATTACAGACACAACAACAGGGTCATTAACACTACTGTGTTCAGTTCTTCACATTACAGACACAACAACAGGGTCATTAACACTACTGTGTTCAGTTCTTCACATCACAGGATCTTCTCTCAGTCAGGTCGCTCAAGATCCACTGCGAAATTCAACGTCCGTCCAGGTAAGCAGTATGTCGGAAGATGACTTCAAAACTGGACACTAGGGGCAACGGCGAGCACTATCACTGTAAAAGTAGGCTTTGGTTTTGCTAGGGCGTCGTGGACGGAGATGGCGGATGGGCGTAAGCCGTGAGCTCTGGCTCCAAGGGTTGCGTATTCAATCCCAGTGCTAAGGCAATCGATTTTTATTTTTTAGTTTGAACCCTATCCCAATCCTCAACTTTAACCTTCGAAATGTGATGTTTATGGACAAACGTCGGATTCTGCAGTGAGACTGTGAGAGCTTGTTGCTTCTCTAGCTAGGATTCAGTTTATGTCCAAAATGGCACCCTATTCCCTATATAGTGCACTACTTTTGACCAGAGCCCTATTCCCTATATAGTGCACTACTTTTGACCAGAGCCCTATATAGGGTATAGGGTGCCATTTGAAAGGCACATCAGTCTGTTATCTTGTTTCATAATATGTATTCATTTCCACAGCCATGGAGAACGGAGCAAGAACCCCTGTTCCTGGGTCGCCATGGTGAGGTAGAGCTCTATGTTCTGAACCTATCAGCATCACACTGAGGTACAGCTGGGATAACACACACACGCACACACACACGCACACACGCACGCACGCACGCACGCACGCACGCACGCACGCACACACACACACACACACACACAAACCAAGGGTTTTTTCCACTGCTCTGTCCTGTCGTCCAGACCTTTATAGTACTGATAGTGCTGGTTAAGGATTAACCTAGCATCCTGGTTAACTGACACAGAACAGTGTGCGACCTGTTCTTACAATCAGTACAACGGATATTTCCATTTATGGTGGGCGGAGCGGCCATATTGGGTGGACCGTTTGGATCAATTAGGTCACAGCTAATCACAGCTGGGCTGGACTCATTGGTTTGAGAGCCAATAAGAGTTGAGCTAGTGGGCCCTAACAGATCTGTTGAGTCACCACTGGGCTGAACAAGGGTAGACAGGACAGGACAGGACAGGACAGGACAGGAGGACAGAACAGGAGGACAGGACAGGAGGACAGGACAGGACAGGAGGACAGGAGTACAGGAGGACAGGACAGGACATGACATGACATGACATGACAGGACAGGACAGGAGGACAGGACAGGAGGACAGGACAGGAGGACAGGACAGGAGGACAGGACAGGAGGACAGGACAGGAGGACAGGACAGGACAGGAGGACAGCAGGACAGGAGGACAGCAGGACAGGACAGGACAGGATAGCCTTTAGTGTTTAATGTTGTGATGAGAGAGAGCACCTGACCTGGGGATAGAAGGGAACTGAACACTGTGTGCCTCTCCTCTCCTCTACCCAGCCCGGCATCGATCCAGTATGGACTGAGACAGAGACGGGGGGGGGGGTAGACAGAGGCAGAGAGAGGGGGTGGGGTAGACTGAGACTGAGACAGAGATGAGGGGGTGGGGTAGACAGAGGCAGAGAGAGGGAGTGGGGTAGACTGAGACAGAGAGAGGGGGGTAGACAGAGGCAGAGAGAGGGGGGTAGACAGAGGCAGAGAGAGGGGGTGGGGTAGATAGAGATCACTAACCATAACCCCCTGAACCCAGACTGAGATCACTAACCATAACCCCCTGAACCCAGACTGAGATCACTAACCACAACCCCCTGAACCCAGACTGAGATCACTAACCATAACCTACTGAACCCAGACTGAGATCCCTAACCATAACCTACTGAACCCAGACTGAGATCACTAACCATAACCCCCTGAACCCAGACTGAGATCACTAACCATAACCTACTGAACCCAGACTGAGATCACTAACCATAACCCACTGAACCCAGACTGAGATCACTAACCATAACCCCCTGAACCCAGACTGAAATCACTAACCATAACCCCCTGAACCCAGACTGAGATCACTAACCATAACCCACTGAACCCAGACTGAGATCACTAACCATAACCCCCTGAACCCAGACTGAAATCACTAACCATAACCCCCTGAACCCAGACTGAGATCACTAACCATAACCCCCTGAACCCAGACTGAGATCACTAACCATAACCCCCTGAACCCAGACTGAGATCACTAACCATAACCTACTGAACCCAGACTGAGATCACTAACCATAACCCCCTGAACCCAGACTGAGATCACTAACCATAACCCCCTGAACCCAGACTGAAATCACTAACCATAACCCCCTGAACCCAGACTGAAATCACTAACCATAACCTACTGAACCCAGACTGAGATCACTAACCATAACCCCCTGAACCCAGACTGAGATCACTAACCATAACCCCCTGAACCCAGACTGAGATCACTAACCATAACCTACTGAACCCAGACTGAGATCACTAACCATAACCCCCTGAACCCAGACTGAGATCACTAACCATAACCTACTGAACCCAGACTGAGATCACTAACCATAACCTACTGAACCCAGACTGAGATCACTAACCATAACCCCCTGAACCCAGACTGAAATCACTAACCCCCTGAACCCAGACTGAGATCACTAACCATAACCTACTGAACCCAGACTGAGATCACTAACCATAACCCCCTGAACCCAGACTGAAATCACTAACCCCCTGAACCCAGACTGAGATCACTAACCATAACCTACTGAACCCAGACTGAGATCACTAACCATAACCTACTGAACCCAGACTGAGATCACTAACCATAACCTACTGAACCCAGACTGAGATCACTAACCATAACCCCCTGAACCCAGACTGAGATCACTAACCATAACCTACTGAACCCAGACTGAGATCACTAACCATAACCCCCTGAACCCAGACTGAGATCACTAACCATAACCCCCTGAACCCAGACTGAGATCACTAACCATAACCCCCTGAACCCAGACTGAGATCACTAACCATAACCCCCTGAACCCAGACTGAGATCACTAACCATAACCCCCTGAACCCAGACTGAGATCACTAACCATAACCCCCTGAACCCAGACTGAGATCACTAACCATAACCCCCTGAACCCAGACTGAGATCACTAACCATAACCCCCTGAACCCAGACTGAAATCACTAACCATAACCCCCTGAACCCAGACTGAAATCACTAACCATAACCCCCTGAACCCAGACTGAGATCACTAACCATAACCTACTGAACCCAGACTGAGATCACTAACCATAACCTACTGAACCCAGACTGAGATCACTAACCCACTGAACCCAGACTGAGATCACTAACCCACTGAACCCAGACTGAGATCACTAACCATAACCCCCTGAACCCAGACTGAGATCACTAACCATAACCCCCTGAACCCAGACTGAGATCACTAACCTACTGAACCCAGACTGAGATCACTAACCATAACCCCCTGAACCCAGACTGAGATCACTAACCATAACCCCCTGAACCCAGACTGAGATCACTAACCATAACCTACTGAACCCAGACTGAGATCACTAACCATAACCTACTGAACCCAGACTGAGATCACTAACCATAACCCCCTGAACCCAGACTGAGATCACTAACCATAACCCCCTGAACCCAGACTGAAATCACTAACCATAACCCCCTGAACCCAGACTGAAATCACTAACCATAACCTACTGAACCCAGACTGAGATCACTAACCATAACCCCCTGAACCCAGACTGAGATCACTAACCATAACCCCCTGAACCCAGACTGAGATCACTAACCATAACCTACTGAACCCAGACTGAGATCACTAACCATAACCCCCTGAACCCAGACTGAGATCACTAACCATAACCTACTGAACCCAGACTGAGATCACTAACCATAACCTACTGAACCCAGACTGAGATCACTAACCATAACCCCCTGAACCCAGACTGAAATCACTAACCATAACCTACTGAACCCAGACTGAGATCACTAACCATAACCTACTGAACCCAGACTGAGATCACTAACCATAACCTACTGAACCCAGACTGAGATCACTAACCATAACCCCCTGAACCCAGACTGAGATCACTAACCATAACCCCCTGAACCCAGACTGAGATCACTAACCATAACCCCCTGAACCCAGACTGAGATCACTAACCATAACCCCCTGAACCCAGACTGAAATCACTAACCATAACCCCCTGAACCCAGACTGAAATCACTAACCATAACCCCCTGAACCCAGACTGAGATCACTAACCATAACCTACTGAACCCAGACTGAGATCACTAACCATAACCTACTGAACCCAGACTGAGATCACTAACCCACTGAACCCAGACTGAGATCACTAACCCACTGAACCCAGACTGAGATCACTAACCATAACCCCCTGAACCCAGACTGAGATCACTAACCATAACCCCCTGAACCCAGACTGAGATCACTAACCTACTGAACCCAGACTGAGATCACTAACCATAACCTACTGAACCCAGACTGAGATCACTAACCATAACCTACTGAACCCAGACTGAGATCACTAACCATAACCTACTGAACCCAGACTGAGATCACTAACCATAACCTACTGAACCCAGACTGAGATCACTAACCATAACCCCCTGAACCCAGACTGAGATCACTAACCATAACCCCCTGAACCCAGACTGAGATCACTAACCATAACCTACTGAACCCAGACTGAGATCACTAACCATAACCCCCTGAACCCAGACTGAATCACTAACCATAACCCCCTGAACCCAGACTGAGATCACTAACCATAACCCCCTGAACCCAGACTGAGATCACTAACCACAACCCCCTGAACCCAGACTGAGATCACTAACCATAACCTACTGAACCCAGACTGAGATCACTAACCATAACCCACTGAACCCAGACTGAGATCACTAACCCCCTGAACCCAGACTGAGATCACTAACCCCCTGAACCCAGACTGAGATCACTAACCCCCTGAACCCAGACTGAGATCACTAACCACAACCCCCTGAACCCAGACTGAGATCACTAACCTACTGAACCCAGACTGAGATCACTAACCATAACCCCCTGAACCCAGACTGAGATCACTAACCATAACCCACTGAACCCAGACTGAGATCACTAACCCACTGAACCCAGACTGAGATCACTAACCATAACCCCCTGAACCCAGACTGAGATCACTAACCATAACCCACTGAACCCAGACTGAGATCACTAACCCACTGAACCCAGCCTGAGATCACTAACCATAACCCACTGAACCCAGACTGAAATCACTAACCATAACCTACTGAACCCAGACTGAGATCACTAACCCACTGAACCCAGCCTGAGATCACTAACCATAACCTACTGAACCCAGACTGAGATCACTAACCATAACCTACTGAACCCAGACTGAGATCACTAACCATAACCCCCTGAACCCAGACTGAGATCACTAACCATAACCCCCTGAACCCAGACTGAGATCACTAACCATAACCCCCTGAACCCAGACTGAGATCACTAACCATAACCCCCTGAACCCAGACTGAAATCACTAACCATAACCCCCTGAACCCAGACTGAAATCACTAACCATAACCCCCTGAACCCAGACTGAGATCACTAACCATAACCTACTGAACCCAGACTGAGATCACTAACCATAACCTACTGAACCCAGACTGAGATCACTAACCCACTGAACCCAGACTGAGATCACTAACCCACTGAACCCAGACTGAGATCACTAACCATAACCCCCTGAACCCAGACTGAGATCACTAACCATAACCCCCTGAACCCAGACTGAGATCACTAACCTACTGAACCCAGACTGAGATCACTAACCATAACCTACTGAACCCAGACTGAGATCACTAACCATAACCTACTGAACCCAGACTGAGATCACTAACCATAACCTACTGAACCCAGACTGAGATCACTAACCATAACCTACTGAACCCAGACTGAGATCACTAACCATAACCCCCTGAACCCAGACTGAGATCACTAACCATAACCCCCTGAACCCAGACTGAGATCACTAACCATAACCTACTGAACCCAGACTGAGATCACTAACCATAACCCCCTGAACCCAGACTGAATCACTAACCATAACCCCCTGAACCCAGACTGAGATCACTAACCATAACCCCCTGAACCCAGACTGAGATCACTAACCACAACCCCCTGAACCCAGACTGAGATCACTAACCATAACCTACTGAACCCAGACTGAGATCACTAACCATAACCCACTGAACCCAGACTGAGATCACTAACCCCCTGAACCCAGACTGAGATCACTAACCCCCTGAACCCAGACTGAGATCACTAACCCCCTGAACCCAGACTGAGATCACTAACCACAACCCCCTGAACCCAGACTGAGATCACTAACCTACTGAACCCAGACTGAGATCACTAACCATAACCCCCTGAACCCAGACTGAGATCACTAACCATAACCCACTGAACCCAGACTGAGATCACTAACCCACTGAACCCAGACTGAGATCACTAACCATAACCCCCTGAACCCAGACTGAGATCACTAACCATAACCCACTGAACCCAGACTGAGATCACTAACCCACTGAACCCAGCCTGAGATCACTAACCATAACCCACTGAACCCAGACTGAAATCACTAACCATAACCTACTGAACCCAGACTGAGATCACTAACCCACTGAACCCAGCCTGAGATCACTAACCATAACCTACTGAACCCAGACTGAGATCACTAACCATAACCCACTGAACCCAGACTGAAATCACTAACCATAACCTACTGAACCCAGACTGAGATCACTAACCCACTGAACCCAGCCTGAGATCACTAACCATAACCCACTGAACCCAGACTGAAATCACTAACCATAACCTACTGAACCCAGACTGAGATCACTAACCATAACCTACTGAACCCAGACTGAGATCACTAACCATAACCTACTGAACCCAGACTGAGATCACTAACCATAACCCACTGAACCCAGACTGAGATCACTAACCATAACCCCCTGAACCCAGACTGAGATCACTAACCATAACCTACTGAACCCAGACTGAGATCACTAACCATAACCCACTGAACCCAGACTGAGATCACTAACCACAACCCCCTGAACCCAGACTGAGATCACTAACCATAACCCCCTGAACCCAGACTGAGATCACTAACCCACTGAACCCAGCCTGAGATCACTAACCATAACCCCCTGAACCCAGACTGAGATCACTAACCATAACCCCCTGAACCCAGACTGAGATCACTAACCATAACCCCCTGAACCCAGACTGAGATCACTAACCATAACCTACTGAACCCAGACTGAGATCACTAACCATAACCCCCTGAACCCAGACTGAGATCACTAACCATAACCCACTGAACCCAGACTGAGATCACTAACCATAACCCCCTGAACCCAGACTGAGATCACTAACCCACTGAACCCAGCCTGAGATCACTAACCATAACCCACTGAACCCAGACTGAAATCACTAACCCACTGAACCCAGACTGAGATCACTAACCATAACCCCCTGAACCCAGACTGAGATCACTAACCATAACCCCCTGAACCCAGACTGAGATCACTAACCATAACCTACTGAACCCAGACTGAGATCACTAACCATAACCCCCTGAACCCAGACTGAGATCACTAACCATAACCTACTGAACCCAGACTGAGATCACTAACCATAACCTACTGAACCCAGACTGAGATCACTAACCATAACCCCCTGAACCCAGACTGAGATCACTAACCCACTGAACCCAGCCTGAGATCACTAACCATAACCCCCTGAACCCAGACTGAGATCACTAACCATAACCCCCTGAACCCAGACTGAGATCACTAACCATAACCCCCTGAACCCAGACTGAGATCACTAACCCCCTGAACCCAGACTGAGATCACTAACCATAACCCCCTGAACCCAGACTGAGATCACTAACCCACTGAACCCAGACTGAGATCACTAACCATAACCCCCTGAACCCAGACTGAGATCACTAACCATAACCTACTGAACCCAGACTGAGATCACTAACCCACTGAACCCAGACTGAGATCACTAACCATAACCCCCTGAACCCAGACTGAGATCACTAACCCACTGAACCCAGACTGAGATCACTAACCATAACCCCCTGAACCCAGACTGAGATCACTAACCATAACCCCCTGAACCCAGACTGAGATCACTAACCATAACCTACTGAACCCAGACTGAGATCACTAACCATAACCTACTGAACCCAGACTGAGATCACTAACCATAACCCCCTGAACCCAGACTGAGATCACTAACCATAACCCCCTGAACCCAGACTGAGATCACTAACCATAACCTACTGAACCCAGACTGAATCACTAACCATAACCCCCTGAACCCAGACTGAGATCACTAACCATAACCCCCTGAACCCAGACTGAGATCACTAACCATAACCCCCTGAACCCAGACTGAGATCACTAACCATAACCTACTGAACCCA
Source organism: Salvelinus alpinus (assembly GCF_045679555.1). Classification (NCBI taxonomy): domain Eukaryota; kingdom Metazoa; phylum Chordata; class Actinopteri; order Salmoniformes; family Salmonidae; genus Salvelinus; species Salvelinus alpinus. Next base: position 11,509,108 of record NC_092090.1, on the reverse strand, counting down.
GACTGAGATCACTAACCATAACCTACTGAACCCAGACTGAGATCACTAACCATAACCTACTGAACCCAGACTGAGATCACTAACCATAACCTACTGAACCCAGACTGAATCACTAACCATAACCCCCTGAACCCAGACTGAGATCACTAACCATAACCCCCTGAACCCAGACTGAGATCACTAACCATAACCTACTGAACCCAGACTGAATCACTAACCTACTGAACCCAGACTGAGATCACTAACCATAACCTACTGAACCCAGACTGAGATCACTAACCATAACCCCCTGAACCCAGACTGAGATCACTAACCATAACCTACTGAACCCAGACTGAATCACTAACCATAACCCCCTGAACCCAGACTGAGATCACTAACCATAACCCCCTGAACCCAGACTGAGATCACTAACCATAACCCCCTGAACCCAGACTGAGATCACTAACCATAACCTACTGAACCCAGACTGAGATCACTAACCATAACCCCCTGAACCCAGACTGAGATCACTAACCCCCTGAACCCAGACTGAGATCACTAACCCCCTGAACCCAGACTGAGATCACTAACCATAACCCCCTGAACCCAGACTGAAATCACTAACCATAACCCCCTGAACCCAGACTGAGATCACTAACCCCCTGAACCCAGACTGAGATCACTAACCCCCTGAACCCAGACTGAGATCACTAACCCCCTGAACCCAGACTGAGATCACTAACCATAACCCCCTGAACCCAGACTGAAATCACTAACCATAACCTGCTGAACCCAGACTATATCAGCGTCACACATAACCTTTTACTGCAGTTTAATAAATCAGCGTCACACAGAACCTTTTACTGCAGTGGGCTGAATCAGGGTCACACAGGACCTTTTACTGCAGTGGGCTGAATCAGGGTCACAAAGAACCTTTTACTGCAGTGGGCTGAATCAGGGTCACAAAGAACCTTTTACTGCAGTGGGCTGAATCAGGGTCACACAGAACCTTTTACTGCAGTGGGCTGAATCAGGGTCACACAGGACCTTTTACTGCAGTGGGCTGAATCAGGGTCACAAAGAACCTTTTACTGCAGTGGGCTGAATCAGGGTCACACAGAACCTTTTACTGCAGTGGGCTGAATCAGGGTCACCAAGTGTGCTTCTTGGTAGTCTTAAATCTACTTTGAAACAAAAGTATCCACCTCACACACATGGTTATGGGTTTAAAAACAGAAGACACCTTTACCATGTCAGATATAGAGTTGAAATGTATTACATTTTGAGTTTGTATCCCAATATTACCCTTTATATACATTACAGAAGACTGAAATATAACAAAACCATTTGACACAGAAACACAGGAATTTAAACAAATACACCATGACAAGTCTTCCATTAAAGTTAAACCGTCAACCAGGATTTACATTGAGACCTGATACTCAACAACTCAGAGTTTAAAAAGTCCTCATGGAAAATGTAGTAAATAAACTAAAGTAAAGATAGTAACACAATACAATAACAACAAGGAGGCTTTATCCAAGGAGTACCGCTACTGAGTCAATGTGCTGTGGTACAGGGTAGGAGTACCGGTACCGAGTCAATGTGCTGTGGTACAGGGGTAGGAGTACCGGTACCGAGTCAATGTGCTGTGGTACAGGGTAGGAGTACCGGTACCGAGTCAATGTGCTGTGGTACGGGGTAGGAGTACCGGTACCGAGTCAATGTGCTGTGGTACTGGGTAGGAGTACCGGTACCGAGTCAATGTGCTGTGGTACGGGGTAGGAGTACCGGTACCGAGTCAATGTGCTGTGGTACGTGGTAGGAGTACCGGTACTGAGTCAATGTGCTGTGGTACGGGGTAGGAGTACCGGTACCGAGTCAATGTGCTGTGGTACGTGGTAGGAGTACCGGTACCGAGTCAATGTGCTGTGGTACTGGGTAGGAGTACCGGTACCGAGTCAATGTGCTGTGGTACTGGGTAGGAGTACCGGTACCGAGTCAATGTGCTGTGGTACGGGGTAGGAGTACCGGTACCGAGTCAATGTGCTGTGGTACTGGGTAGGAGTACCGGTACCGAGTCAATGTGCTGTGGTACAGGGTAGGAGTACCGGTACCGAGTCAATGTGCTGTGGTACTGGGTAGGAGTACCGGTACCGAGTCAATGTGCTGTGGTACAGGGGTAGGAGTACCGGTACCGAGTCAATGTGCTGTGGTACTGGGTAGGAGTACCGGTACCGAGTCAATGTGCTGTGGTACGGGGTAGGAGTACCGGTACCGAGTCAATGTGCTGTGGTACTGGGTAGGAGTACCGGTACCGAGTCAATGTGCTGTGGTACTGGGTAGGAGTACCGGTACTGAGTCAATGTGCTGTGGTACTGGGTAGGAGTACCGGTACCGAGTCAATGTGCTGTGGTACTGGGTAGGAGTACCGGTACCGAGTCAATGTGCTGTGGTACTGGGTAGGAGTACCGGTACTGAGTCAATGTGCTGTGGTACGGGGTAGGAGTACCGGTACCGAGTCAATGTGCTGTGGTACTGGGTAGGAGTACCGGTACCAAGTCAATGTGCTGTGGTACTGGGTAGGAGTACCGGTACCGAGTCAATGTGCTGTGGTACGGGGTAGGAGTACCGGTACTGAGTCAATGTGCTGTGGTACTGGGTAGGAGTACCGGTACCGAGTCAATGTGCCGTGGTACAGGGTAGGAGTACCGGTACCGAGTCAATGTGCTGTGGTACGGGGTAGGAGTACCGGTACCGAGTCAATGTGCTGTGGTACGGGGTAGGAGTACCGGTACTGAGTCAATGTGCTGTGGTACGGGGTAGGAGTACCGGTACCGAGTCAATGTGCTGTGGTACGGGGTAGGAGTACCGGTACTGAGTCAATGTGCTGTGGTACGGGGTAGGAGTACCGGTACCGAGTCAATGTGCTGTGGTACGGGGTAGGAGTACCGGTACTGAGTCAATGTGCCGTGGTACGGGGTAGGAGTACCGGTACCGAGTCAATGTGCTGTGGTACGGGGTAGGAGTACCGGTACCGAGTCAATGTGCTGTGGTACGGGGTAGGAGTACCGGTACCGAGTCAATGTGCTGTGGTACGGGGTAGGAGTACCGGTACCGAGTCAATGTGCTGTGGTACAGGGTAGGAGTACCGGTACCGAGTCAATGTGCTGTGGTACGGGGTAGGAGTACCGGTACCGAGTCAATGTGCTGTGGTACGGGGTAGGAGTACCGGTACCGAGTCAATGTGCTGTGGTACTGGGTAGGAGTACCGGTACCGAGTCAATGTGCTGTGGTACAGGGGTAGGAGTACCGGTACCGAGTCAATGTGCTGTGGTACAGGGTAGGAGTACCGGTACCGAGTCAATGTGCTGTGGTACGGGGTAGGAGTACCGGTACCGAGTCAATGTGCTGTGGTACTGGGTAGGAGTACCGGTACCGAGTCAATGTGCTGTGGTACAGGGTAGGAGTACCGGTACCGAGTCAATGTGCTGTGGTACAGGGTAGGAGTACCGGTACCGAGTCAATGTGCTGTGGTACAGGGTAGGAGTACCGGTACCGAGTCAATGTGCTGTGGTACTGGGTAGGAGTACCGGTACCGAGTCAATGTGCTGTGGTACTGGGTAGGAGTACCGGTACCGAGTCAATGTGCTGTGGTACGGGGTAGGAGTACCGGTACCGAGTCAATGTGCTGTGGTACAGGGTAGGAGTACCGGTACCGAGTCAATGTGCTGTGGTACAGGGTAGGAGTACCGGTACCGAGTCAATGTGCTGTGGTACAGGGGTAGGAGTACCGGTACCGAGTCAATGTGCTGTGGTACAGGGTAGGAGTACCGGTACCGAGTCAATGTGCTGTGGTACTGGGTAGGAGTACCGGTACCGAGTCAATGTGCTGTGGTACGGGGTAGGAGTACCGGTACCGAGTCAATGTGCTGTGGTACGGGGTAGTCAGAGCAGCGCACGGGTTAGTCAAAATGGCACCAATTCCCTATATAGTGGTACTACTATAGACCAGAGCCCTATATAGTGGTACTACTATAGACCAGAGCCCTATTCCCTATATAGTGGTACTACTATAGACCAGAGCCCTATTCCCTATATAGTACACTACTATAGACCAGAGCCCTATTCCCTATATAGTGGTACTACTATAGACCAGAGCCCTATTCCCTATATAGTGCACTACGGGGAATAGGGTGCCATTTGGGACACAAGGATAAGGCGCTGCCAGCTTTGACTGGGCTGCTGGGGAAATTGGGATTAGTAAATTGAATGAAAGGTCAGTGAATGAAAAGTGTGTGTGTGTGTGTGTGAGTGTGTGTGTGTGTGTGTGTGTGTGTGTGTGTGTGTGTGTGTGTGTGTGTGTGTGTGTGTGTGTGTGTGTGTGTGTGTGTGTGTGTGTGTGTGTGTGTGTGTGTGTGTGTGTGTGTGTGTGTGTGTGTGTGTGTGTGTGTGTGTGTGTGTGTGTGTGTCGGTGTCGGTGGTTGATGCTAACGCGAGATAGATGTTACATAATTGTTCCAGAAACACAGTCTTTGCTCTCAATGGTGCGCGCACAAACACACACCACACACACACACACACACACACACACACACACACACACGCACACGCACACGCACACGCACACGCACAAGCGCACACCAACAACAACAAACATAACGGTTATGAAATGTGTCCTAACTGAACAGTACAAGACAGACGATCCTGAGACAAGATGTGTTTCCTGATCCTGTTTACACCTCAAATATTATAGCTGTGATCTGATCTCACCTGATCTGATCGGATGTCTACAATACCTGTCGTGACATAAGAGATAATGAGAGGACATGGACCATGACTGAATGGTGTTCCAGTGTCTGCTGTATTGAGGTGACGGGAGGACATGGACTATAGGGTGCACTTCGGGACGCAGGCTAAGTATTGGCTCTGGGAGCGAACGTGATTTTCCAGGTCTCAGTCAAGGTGACTGATCACACGATCAAGGTTCACTGAAGCACCTACTGTACGTGGTTATCTGAGAGCGTAGACAGTGACGGCATACAGGACTAGTGTACCAGGAGCGTTATCTAAGAGCGTAGGCAGTGGCGGCATACAGGACTAGTGTACCAGGAGCGTTATCTAAGAGCGTAGGCAGACAGCATACAGGACTAGTGTACCAGGAGCGTCTCAGGCCGTCGGTCAATAGGACAACCTAGTACCACACCTCTACAAATCTCTCTCTTTCTCTAGAAGTCTCTCCTCCCAGTTAAATTCTATTGAAGAGGCTTTCTTACCATGAACATGATGACAGGAACAACACAGCAACCATTGTATCTCTCTTCCTCCTCCATACACTCTTAGAAAAAAAGGTTATTTCTAGAACCTGAAAGGGTTCTTTGGCTGTCCACAGAGGTGAACCCTTTGAAGAACCAGTTTTGGTTCCATGTAGAACTCTTTCACAGAGGCAAGAAATATATAACAAACAGGGCAGAACAGAGTAGAACAGAGCAGAACAGAGCAGAACAGAGCAGAACAGAGTAGAACAGAGCAGAACAGAGTAGAACAGAACAGAGTAGAACAGAGTAGAACAGAGCAGAACAGAACAGAGTAGAACAGAACAGAGTAGAACAGAACAGAGCAGAACAGAGTAGAACAGAGCAGAACGGAGCAGAACAGAGTAGAACAGAACAGAGTAGAACAGAGCAGAGTAGAACAGTTCATTATGGTTCATCACTAGTAACATTATGGTTCATCACTAGTCTGTAGTAACATTATGGTTCATCACTAGTCTGTAGTAACATTATGGTTTATCACTAGTCTGTAGTAACATTATGGTACATCACTAGTCTGTAGTAACATTATGGTACATCACTAGTCTGTAGTAACATTATGGTTCATCACTAGTCTGTAGTAACATTATGGTTTATCACTAGTCTGTAGTAACATTATGGTTCATCACTAGTCTGTAGTAACATTATGGTTCATCACTAGTCTGTAGTAACATTATGGTACATCACTAGTCTGTAGTAACATTATGGTTCATCACTAGTCTGTAGTAACATTATGGTTTATCACTAGTCTGTAGTAACATTATGGTTCATCACTAGTCTGTAGTAACATTATGGTTCATCACTAGTCTGTAGTAACATTATGGTTCATCACTAGTCTGTAGTAACATTATGGTTCATCACTAGTCTGTAGTAACATTATGGTACATCACTAGTCTGTAGTAACATTATGGTTCATCACTAGTCTGTAGTAACATTATGGTTCATCACTAGTCTGTAGTAACATTATGGTACATCACTAGTCTGTAGTAACATTATGGTTCATCACTAGTCTGTAGTAACATTATGGTTCATCACTAGTCTGTAGTAACATTATGGTTCATCACTAGTCTGTAGTAACATTAACATCACTAGTCTGTAGTAACATTATGGTTCATCGCTAGTCTGTAGTAACATTATGGTTCATCACTAGTCTGTAGTAACATTATGGTACATCACTAGTCTGTAGTAACATTATGGTTCATCACTAGTCTGTAGTAACATTATGGTTCATCACTAGTCTGTAGTAACATTATGGTTCATCACTAGTCTGTAGTAACATTATGGTTCATCACTAGTCTGTAGTAACATTATGGTTCATCACTAGTCTGTAGTAACATTAACATCACTAGTCTGTAGTAACATTATGGTACATCACTAGTCTGTAGTAACATTATGGTACATCACTAGTCTGTAGTAACATTATGGTTCATCACTAGTCTGTAGTAACATTATGGTTCATCACTAGTCTGTAGTAACATTATGGTTCATCACTAGTCTGTAGTAACATTATGGTTCATCACTAGTCTGTAGTAACATTATGGTTCATCACTAGTCTGTAGTAACATTATGGTTCATCACTAGTCTGTAGTAACATTATGGTTCATCACTAGTCTGTAGTAACATTATGGTTCATCACTAGTCTGTAGTAACATTATGGTTCATCACTAGTCTGTAGTAACATTATGGTTCATCACTAGTCTGTAGTAACATTATGGTACATCACTAGTCTCTAGTAACATTAACATCACTAGTCTCTAGTAACATTAACATCACTAGTCTGTAGTAACATTATGGTACATCACTAGTCTGTAGTAACATTATGGTTCATCACTAGTCTGTAGTAACATTATGGTTCATCACTAGTCTGTAGTAACATTATGGTTCATCACTAGTCTGTAGTAACATTATGGTTCATCACTAGTCTGTAGTAACATTATGGTTCATCACTAGTCTGTAGTAACATTATGGTTCATCACTAGTCTGTAGTAACATTATGGTTCATCACTAGTCTGTAGTAACATTATGGTTAATCACTAGTCTGTAGTAACATTATGGTTCATCACTAGTCTGTAGTAACATTATGGTTCATCACTAGTCTGTAGTAACATTATGGTTCATCACTAGTCTGTAGTAACATTATGGTTCATCACTAGTCTGTAGTAACATTAACATCACTAGTCTGTAGTAACATTATGGTTCATCACTAGTCTGTAGTAACATTATGGTACATCACTAGTCTGTAGTAACATTAACATCACTAGTCTGTAGTAACATTATGGTTCATCACTAGTCTGTAGTAACATTATGGTTCATCACTAGTCTGTAGTAACATTATGGTTCATCACTAGTCTGTAGTAACATTATGGTTCATCACTAGTCTGTAGTAACATTATGGTTCATCACTAGTCTGTAGTAACATTATGGTTCATCACTAGTCTGTAGTAACATTAACATCACTAGTCTGTAGTAACATTATGGTTCATCACTAGTCTGTAGTAACATTATGGTTCATCACTAGTCTGTAGTAACATTATGGTTCATCACTAGTCTGTAGTAACATTATGGTTCATCACTAGTCTGTAGTAACATTATGGTACATCACTAGTCTGTAGTAACATTATGGTTCATCACCAGTCTGTAGTAACATTATGGTTCATCACTAGTCTGTAGTAACATTATGGTTCATCACTAGTCTGTAGTAACATTATGGTTCATCACTAGTCTGTAGTAACATTATGGTTCATCACTAGTCTGTAGTAACATTATGGTTCATCACTAGTCTGTAGTAACATTATGGTACATCACTAGTCTGTAGTAACATTATGGTACATCACTAGTCTGTAGTAACATTATGGTTCATCACTAGTCTGTAGTAACATTATGGTACATCACTAGTCTGTAGTAACATTATGGTTCATCACTAGTCTGTAGTAACATTATGGTTCATCACTAGTCTGTAGTAACATTATGGTTCATCACTAGTCTGTAGTAACATTATGGTTCATCACTAGTCTGTAGTAACATTATGGTTCATCACTAGTCTGTAGTAACATTATGGTTCATCACTAGTCTGTAGTAACATTATGGTTCATCACTAGTCTGTAGTAACATTATGGTTCATCACTAGTCTGTAGTAACATTATGGTACATCACTAGTCTCTAGTAACATTAACATCACTAGTCTGTAGTAACATTATGGTACATCACTAGTCTGTAGTAACATTATGGTACATCACTAGTCTGTAGTAACATTATGGTTCATCACTAGTCTGTAGTAACATTATGGTTCATCACTAGTCTGTAGTAACATTATGGTTCATCACTAGTCTGTAGTAACATTATGGTTCATCACTAGTCTGTAGTAACATTATGGTTCATCACTAGTCTGTAGTAACATTATGGTTCATCACTAGTTTGTAGTAACATTATGGTTCATCACTAGTCTGTAGTAACATTATGGTTCATCACTAGTCTGTAGTAACATTATGGTTCATCACTAGTCTGTAGTAACATTATGGTTCATCACTAGTCTGTAGTAACATTATGGTTCATCACTAGTCTGTAGTAACATTATGGTTCATCACTAGTCTGTAGTAACATTATGGTTCATCACTAGTCTGTAGTAACATTAACATCACTAGTCTGTAGTAACATTATGGTTCATCACTAGTCTGTAGTAACATTAACATCACTAGTCTGTAGTAACATTAACATCACTAGTCTGTAGTAACATTATGGTTCATCACTAGTCTGTAGTAACATTATGGTTCATCACTAGTCTGTAGTAACATTATGGTTCATCACTAGTCTGTAGTAACATTATGGTTCATCACTAGTCTGTAGTAACATTATGGTTCATCACTAGTCTGTAGTAACATTATGGTTCATCACTAGTCTGTAGTAACATTAACATCACTAGTCTGTAGTAACATTATGGTTCATCACTAGTCTGTAGTAACATTATGGTTCATCACTAGTCTGTAGTAACATTATGGTTCATCACTAGTCTGTAGTAACATTATGGTACATCACTAGTCTGTAGTAACATTATGGTTCATCACTAGTCTGTAGTAACATTATGGTTCATCACTAGTCTGTAGTAACATTATGGTTCATCACTAGTCTGTAGTAACATTATGGTTCATCACTAGTCTGTAGTAACATTATGGTTCATCACTAGTCTGTAGTAACATTATGGTTCATCACTAGTCTGTAGTAACATTATGGTTCATCACTAGTCTGTAGTAACATTATGGTTCATCACTAGTCTGTAGTAACATTATGGTACATCACTAGTCTGTAGTAACATTATGGTACATCACTAGTCTGTAGTAACATTATGGTTCATCACTAGTCTGTAGTAACATTATGGTACATCACTAGTCTGTAGTAACATTATGGTTCATCACTAGTCTGTAGTAACATTATGGTTCATCACTAGTCTGTAGTAACATTATGGTTCATCACTAGTCTGTAGTAACATTATGGTACATCACTAGTCTGTAGTAACATTATGGTTCATCACTAGTCTGTAGTAACATTAACATCACTAGTCTGTAGTAACATTATGGTACATCACTAGTCTGTAGTAACATTATGGTTCATCACTAGTCTGTAGTAACATTATGGTTCATCACTAGTCTGTAGTAACATTATGGTTCATCACTAGTCTGTAGTAACATTATGGTTCATCACTAGTCTGTAGTAACATTATGGTTCATCACTAGTCTGTAGTAACATTATGGTACATCACTAGTCTGTAGTAACATTATGGTACATCACTAGTCTGTAGTAACATTATGGTTCATCACTAGTCTGTAGTAACATTATGGTTCATCACTAGTCTGTAGTAACATTATGGTTCATCACTAGTCTGTAGTAACATTATGGTTCATCACTAGTCTGTAGTAACATTATGGTACATCACTAGTCTGTAGTAACATTATGGTTCATCACTAGTCTGTAGTAACATTATGGTACATCACTAGTCTGTAGTAACATTATGGTTCATCACTAGTCTGTAGTAACATTATGGTTCATCACTAGTCTGTAGTAACATTATGGTCCATCACTAGTCTGTAGTAACATTATGGTTCATCACTAGTCTGTAGTAACATTATGGTTCATCACTAGTCTGTAGTAACATTATGGTTCATCACTAGTCTGTAGTAACATTATGGTTCATCACTAGTCTGTAGTAACATTATGGTTCATCACTAGTCTGTAGTAACATTATGGTTCATCACTAGTCTGTAGTAACATTATGGTTCATCACTAGTCTGTAGTAACATTATGGTTCATCACTAGTCTGTAGTAACATTATGGTTCATCACTAGTCTGTAGTAACATTATGGTTCCTCACTAGTCTGTAGTAACATTATGGTTCATCACTAGTCTGTAGTAACATTATGGTTCATCACTAGTCTGTAGTAACATTATGGTTCATCACTAGTCTGTAGTAACATTATGGTTCATCACTAGTCTGTAGTAACATTATGGTTCATCACTAGTCTGTAGTAACATTAACATCACTAGTCTGTAGTAACATTATGGTTCATCACTAGTCTGTAGTAACATTATGGTTCATCACTAGTCTGTAGTAACATTATGGTTCATCACTAGTCTGTAGTAACATTATGGTTCATCACTAGTCTGTAGTAACATTATGGTTCATCACTAGTCTGTAGTAACATTATGGTTCATCACTAGTCTGTAGTAACATTATGGTTCATCACTAGTCTGTAGTAACATTATGGTTCATCACTAGTCTGTAGTAACATTATGGTTCATCACTAGTCTGTAGTAACATTATGGTTCATCACTAGTCTGTAGTAACATTATGGTTCATCACTAGTCTGTAGTAACATTATGGTACATCACTAGTCTGTAGTAACATTATGGTTCATCACTAGTCTGTAGTAACATTATGGTTCATCACTAGTCTGTAGTAACATTATGGTTCATCACTAGTCTGTAGTAACATTATGGTACATCACTAGTCTGTAGTAACATTATGGTTCATCACTAGTCTGTAGTAACATTATGGTTCATCACTAGTCTGTAGTAACATTATGGTTCATCACTAGTCTGTAGTAACATTATGGTTCATCACTAGTCTGTAGTAACATTATGGTTCATCACTAGTCTTTAGTAACATTATGGTTCATCACTAGTCTGTAGTAACATTATGGTTCATCACTAGTCTGTAGTAACATTATGGTTCATCACTAGTCTGTAGTAACATTATGGTTCATCACTAGTCTGTAGTAACATTAACATCACTAGTCTGTAGTAACATTATGGTTCATCACTAGTCTGTAGTAACATTATGGTTCATCACTAGTCTGTAGTAACATTATGGTTCATCACTAGTCTGTAGTAACATTATGGTTCATCACTAGTCTGTAGTAACATTAACATCACTAGTCTGTAGTAACATTATGGTACATCACTAGTCTGTAGTAACATTATGGTTCATCACTAGTCTGTAGTAACATTATGGTTTATCACTAGTCTGTAGTAACATTATGGTTCATCACTAGTCTGTAGTAACATTATGGTTCATCACTAGTCTGTAGTAACATTATGGTACATCACTAGTCTGTAGTAACATTATGGTACATCACTAGTCTGTAGTAACATTATGGTTCATCACTAGTCTGTAGTAACATTATGGTTCATCACTAGTCTGTAGTAACATTATGGTTCATCACTAGTCTGTAGTAACATTATGGTTCATCACTAGTCTGTAGTAACATTATGGTACATCACTAGTCTGTAGTAACATTATGGTTCATCACTAGTCTGTAGTAACATTATGGTACATCACTAGTCTGTAGTAACATTATGGTTCATCACTAGTCTGTAGTAACATTAACATCACTAGTCTGTAGTAACATTATGGTACATCACTAGTCTGTAGTAACATTATGGTACATCACTAGTCTGTAGTAACATTATGGTTCATCACTGGTCTGTAGTAACATTATGGTTCATCACTAGTCTGTAGTAACATTATGGTTCATCACTAGTCTGTAGTAACATTATGGTTCATCACTAGTCTGTAGTAACATTATGGTTCATCACTAGTCTGTAGTAACATTATGGTTCATCACTAGTCTGTAGTAACATTATGGTTCATCACTAGTCTGTAGTAACATTATGGTTCATCACTAGTCTGTAGTAACATTATGGTTCATCGCTAGTCTGTAGTAACATTATGGTTCATCACTAGTCTGTAGTAACATTATGGTTCATCACTAGTCTGTAGTAACATTATGGTACATCACTAGTCTGTAGTAACATTATGGTTCATCACTAGTCTGTAGTAACATTATGGTACATCACTAGTCTGTAGTAACATTATGGTTCATCACTAGTCTGTAGTAACATTATGGTTCATCACTAGTCTGTAGTAACATTATGGTTCATCACTAGTCTGTAGTAACATTATGGTTCATCACTAGTCTGTAGTAACATTATGGTACATCACTAGTCTGTAGTAACATTATGGTACATCACTAGTCTGTAGTAACATTATGGTTCATCACTAGTCTGTAGTAACATTATGGTTCATCACTAGTCTGTAGTAACATTATGGTTCATCACTAGTCTGTAGTAACATTATGGTTCATCACTAGTCTGTAGTAACATTATGGTACATCACTAGTCTGTAGTAACATTATGGTTCATCACTAGTCTGTAGTAACATTATGGTACATCACTAGTCTGTAGTAACATTATGGTTCATCACTAGTCTGTAGTAACATTATGGTTCATCACTAGTCTGTAGTAACATTATGGTCCATCACTAGTCTGTAGTAACATTATGGTTCATCACTAGTCTGTAGTAACATTATGGTACATCACTAGTCTGTAGTAACATTAACATCACTAGTCTGTAGTAACATTATGGTTCATCACTAGTCTGTAGTAACATTATGGTTCATCACTAGTCTGTAGTAACATTATGGTTCATCACTAGTCTGTAGTAACATTATGGTTCATCACTAGTCTGTAGTAACATTATGGTTCATCACTAGTCTGTAGTAACATTATGGTTCATCACTAGTCTGTAGTAACATTAACATCACTAGTCTGTAGTAACATTATGGTTCATCACTAGTCTGTAGTAACATTATGGTTCATCACTAGTCTGTAGTAACATTATGGTTCATCACTAGTCTGTAGTAACATTATGGTACATCACTAGTCTGTAGTAACATTATGGTTCATCACTAGTCTGTAGTAACATTATGGTTCATCACTAGTCTGTAGTAACATTATGGTTTATCACTAGTCTGTAGTAACATTATGGTACATCACTAGTCTGTAGTAACATTATGGTACATCACTAGTCTGTAGTAACATTATGGTTCATCACTAGTCTGTAGTAACATTATGGTTTATCACTAGTCTGTAGTAACATTATGGTTCATCACTAGTCTGTAGTAACATTATGGTTCATCACTAGTCTGTAGTAACATTATGGTACATCACTAGTCTGTAGTAACATTATGGTTCATCACTAGTCTGTAGTAACATTATGGTTTATCACTAGTCTGTAGTAACATTATGGTTCATCACTAGTCTGTAGTAACATTATGGTTCATCACTAGTCTGTAGTAACATTATGGTTCATCACTAGTCTGTAGTAACATTATGGTTCATCACTAGTCTGTAGTAACATTATGGTACATCACTAGTCTGTAGTAACATTATGGTTCATCACTAGTCTGTAGTAACATTATGGTTCATCACTAGTCTGTAGTAACATTATGGTACATCACTAGTCTGTAGTAACATTATGGTTCATCACTAGTCTGTAGTAACATTATGGTTCATCACTAGTCTGTAGTAACATTATGGTTCATCACTAGTCTGTAGTAACATTAACATCACTAGTCTGTAGTAACATTATGGTTCATCGCTAGTCTGTAGTAACATTATGGTTCATCACTAGTCTGTAGTAACATTATGGTACATCACTAGTCTGTAGTAACATTATGGTTCATCACTAGTCTGTAGTAACATTATGGTTCATCACTAGTCTGTAGTAACATTATGGTTCATCACTAGTCTGTAGTAACATTATGGTTCATCACTAGTCTGTAGTAACATTATGGTTCATCACTAGTCTGTAGTAACATTAACATCACTAGTCTGTAGTAACATTATGGTACATCACTAGTCTGTAGTAACATTATGGTACATCACTAGTCTGTAGTAACATTATGGTTCATCACTAGTCTGTAGTAACATTATGGTTCATCACTAGTCTGTAGTAACATTATGGTTCATCACTAGTCTGTAGTAACATTATGGTTCATCACTAGTCTGTAGTAACATTATGGTTCATCACTAGTCTGTAGTAACATTATGGTTCATCACTAGTCTGTAGTAACATTATGGTTCATCACTAGTCTGTAGTAACATTATGGTTCATCACTAGTCTGTAGTAACATTATGGTTCATCACTAGTCTGTAGTAACATTATGGTTCATCACTAGTCTGTAGTAACATTATGGTACATCACTAGTCTCTAGTAACATTAACATCACTAGTCTGTAGTAACATTATGGTACATCACTAGTCTGTAGTAACATTATGGTACATCACTAGTCTGTAGTAACATTATGGTTCATCACTAGTCTGTAGTAACATTATGGTTCATCACTAGTCTGTAGTAACATTATGGTTCATCACTAGTCTGTAGTAACATTATGGTTCATCACTAGTCTGTAGTAACATTATGGTTCATCACTAGTCTGTAGTAACATTATGGTTCATCACTAGTCTGTAGTAACATTATGGTTCATCACTAGTCTGTAGTAACATTATGGTTAATCACTAGTCTGTAGTAACATTATGGTTCATCACTAGTCTGTAGTAACATTATGGTTCATCACTAGTCTGTAGTAACATTATGGTTCATCACTAGTCTGTAGTAACATTATGGTTCATCACTAGTCTGTAGTAACATTAACATCACTAGTCTGTAGTAACATTATGGTTCATCACTAGTCTGTAGTAACATTATGGTACATCACTAGTCTGTAGTAACATTAACATCACTAGTCTGTAGTAACATTATGGTTCATCACTAGTCTGTAGTAACATTATGGTTCATCACTAGTCTGTAGTAACATTATGGTTCATCACTAGTCTGTAGTAACATTATGGTTCATCACTAGTCTGTAGTAACATTATGGTTCATCACTAGTCTGTAGTAACATTATGGTTCATCACTAGTCTGTAGTAACATTAACATCACTAGTCTGTAGTAACATTATGGTTCATCACTAGTCTGTAGTAACATTATGGTTCATCACTAGTCTGTAGTAACATTATGGTTCATCACTAGTCTGTAGTAACATTATGGTACATCACTAGTCTGTAGTAACATTATGGTTCATCACTAGTCTGTAGTAACATTATGGTTCATCACTAGTCTGTAGTAACATTATGGTTCATCACTAGTCTGTAGTAACATTATGGTTCATCACTAGTCTGTAGTAACATTATGGTTCATCACTAGTCTGTAGTAACATTATGGTTCATCACTAGTCTGTAGTAACATTATGGTTCATCGCTAGTCTGTAGTAACATTATGGTTCATCACTAGTCTGTAGTAACATTATGGTACATCACTAGTCTGTAGTAACATTATGGTACATCACTTGTCTGTAGTAACATTATGGTTCATCACTAGTCTGTAGTAACATTATGGTACATCACTAGTCTGTAGTAACATTATGGTTCATCACTAGTCTGTAGTAACATTATGGTTCATCACTAGTCTGTAGTAACATTATGGTTCATCACTAGTCTGTAGTAACATTATGGTTCATCACTAGTCTGTAGTAACATTATGGTTCATCACTAGTCTGTAGTAACATTATGGTTCATCACTAGTCTGTAGTAACATTATGGTTCATCACTAGTCTGTAGTAACATTATGGTTCATCACTAGTCTGTAGTAACATTATGGTACATCACTAGTCTCTAGTAACATTAACATCACTAGTCTGTAGTAACATTATGGTACATCACTAGTCTGTAGTAACATTATGGTACATCACTAGTCTGTAGTAACATTATGGTTCATCACTAGTCTGTAGTAACATTATGGTTCATCACTAGTCTGTAGTAACATTATGGTTCATCACTAGTCTGTAGTAACATTATGGTTCATCACTAGTCTGTAGTAACATTATGGTTCATCACTAGTCTGTAGTAACATTATGGTTCATCACTAGTTTGTAGTAACATTATGGTTCATCACTAGTCTGTAGTAACATTATGGTTCATCACTAGTCTGTAGTAACATTATGGTTCATCACTAGTCTGTAGTAACATTATGGTTCATCACTAGTCTGTAGTAACATTATGGTTCATCACTAGTCTGTAGTAACATTATGGTTCATCACTAGTCTGTAGTAACATTATGGTTCATCACTAGTCTGTAGTAACATTAACATCACTAGTCTGTAGTAACATTATGGTTCATCACTAGTCTGTAGTAACATTAACATCACTAGTCTGTAGTAACATTAACATCACTAGTCTGTAGTAACATTATGGTTCATCACTAGTCTGTAGTAACATTATGGTTCATCACTAGTCTGTAGTAACATTATGGTTCATCACTAGTCTGTAGTAACATTATGGTTCATCACTAGTCTGTAGTAACATTATGGTTCATCACTAGTCTGTAGTAACATTATGGTTCATCACTAGTCTGTAGTAACATTAACATCACTAGTCTGTAGTAACATTATGGTTCATCACTAGTCTGTAGTAACATTATGGTTCATCACTAGTCTGTAGTAACATTATGGTTCATCACTAGTCTGTAGTAACATTATGGTTCATCACTAGTCTGTAGTAACATTATGGTTCATCACTAGTCTGTAGTAACATTATGGTTCATCACTAGTCTGTAGTAACATTATGGTTCATCACTAGTCTGTAGTAACATTATGGTACATCACTAGTCTGTAGTAACATTATGGTACATCACTAGTCTGTAGTAACATTATGGTTCATCACTAGTCTGTAGTAACATTATGGTACATCACTAGTCTGTAGTAACATTATGGTTCATCACTAGTCTGTAGTAACATTATGGTTCATCACTAGTCTGTAGTAACATTATGGTTCATCACTAGTCTGTAGTAACATTATGGTTCATCACTAGTCTGTAGTAACATTATGGTACATCACTAGTCTGTAGTAACATTATGGTTCATCACTAGTCTGTAGTAACATTATGGTTCATCACTAGTCTGTAGTAACATTATGGTTCATCACTAGTCTGTAGTAACATTATGGTTCATCACTAGTCTGTAGTAACATTATGGTTCATCACTAGTCTGTAGTAACATTATGGTTCATCACTAGTTTGTAGTAACATTATGGTTCATCACTAGTCTGTAGTAACATTATGGTTCATCACTAGTCTGTAGTAACATTATGGTTCATCACTAGTCTGTAGTAACATTATGGTTCATCACTAGTCTGTAGTAACATTATGGTTCATCACTAGTCTGTAGTAACATTATGGTTCATCACTAGTCTGTAGTAACATTATGGTTCATCACTAGTCTGTAGTAACATTAACATCACTAGTCTGTAGTAACATTATGGTTCATCACTAGTCTGTAGTAACATTAACATCACTAGTCTGTAGTAACATTAACATCACTAGTCTGTAGTAACATTATGGTTCATCACTAGTCTGTAGTAACATTATGGTTCATCACTAGTCTGTAGTAACATTATGGTTCATCACTAGTCTGTAGTAACATTATGGTTCATCACTAGTCTGTAGTAACATTATGGTTCATCACTAGTCTGTAGTAACATTATGGTTCATCACTAGTCTGTAGTAACATTAACATCACTAGTCTGTAGTAACATTATGGTTCATCACTAGTCTGTAGTAACATTATGGTACATCACTAGTCTGTAGTAACATTATGGTTCATCACTAGTCTGTAGTAACATTATGGTTCATCACTAGTCTGTAGTAACATTATGGTTCATCACTAGTCTGTAGTAACATTATGGTTCATCACTAGTCTGTAGTAACATTATGGTTCATCACTAGTCTGTAGTAACATTATGGTTCATCACTAGTCTGTAGTAACATTATGGTTCATCACTAGTCTGTAGTAACATTATGGTTCATCACTAGTCTGTAGTAACATTATGGTACATCACTAGTCTGTAGTAACATTATGGTACATCACTAGTCTGTAGTAACATTATGGTTCATCACTAGTCTGTAGTAACATTATGGTACATCACTAGTCTGTAGTAACATTATGGTTCATCACTAGTCTGTAGTAACATTATGGTTCATCACTAGTCTGTAGTAACATTATGGTTCATCACTAGTCTGTAGTAACATTATGGTACATCACTAGTCTGTAGTAACATTATGGTTCATCACTAGTCTGTAGTAACATTAACATCACTAGTCTGTAGTAACATTATGGTACATCACTAGTCTGTAGTAACATTATGGTTCATCACTAGTCTGTAGTAACATTATGGTTCATCACTAGTCTGTAGTAACATTATGGTTCATCACTAGTCTGTAGTAACATTATGGTTCATCACTAGTCTGTAGTAACATTATGGTTCATCACTAGTCTGTAGTAACATTATGGTTCATCGCTAGTCTGTAGTAACATTATGGTTCATCACTAGTCTGTAGTAACATTATGGTTCATCACTAGTCTGTAGTAACATTATGGTACATCACTAGTCTGTAGTAACATTATGGTTCATCACTAGTCTGTAGTAACATTATGGTACATCACTAGTCTGTAGTAACATTATGGTTCATCACTAGTCTGTAGTAACATTATGGTTCATCACTAGTCTGTAGTAACATTATGGTTCATCACTAGTCTGTAGTAACATTATGGTTCATCACTAGTCTGTAGTAACATTATGATTCATCACTAGTCTGTAGTAACATTATGGTTCATCACTAGTCTGTAGTAACATTATGGTACATCACTAGTCTGTAGTAACATTATGGTACATCACTAGTCTGTAGTAACATTATGGTTCATCACTAGTCTGTAGTAACATTATGGTTCATCACTAGTCTGTAGTAACATTATGGTTCATCACTAGTCTGTAGTAACATTATGGTTCATCACTAGTCTGTAGTAACATTATGGTACATCACTAGTCTGTAGTAACATTATGGTTCATCACTAGTCTGTAGTAACATTATGGTACATCACTAGTCTGTAGTAACATTATGGTTCATCACTAGTCTGTAGTAACATTATGGTTCATCACTAGTCTGTAGTAACATTATGGTCCATCACTAGTCTGTAGTAACATTATGGTTCATCACTAGTCTGTAGTAACATTATGGTTCATCACTAGTCTGTAGTAACATTATGGTTCATCACTAGTCTGTAGTAACATTATGGTTCATCACTAGTCTGTAGTAACATTATGGTTCATCACTAGTCTGTAGTAACATTATGGTTCATCACTAGTCTGTAGTAACATTATGGTTCATCACTAGTCTGTAGTAACATTATGGTTCATCACTAGTCTGTAGTAACATTATGGTTCATCACTAGTCTGTAGTAACATTATGGTTCCTCACTAGTCTGTAGTAACATTATGGTTCATCACTAGTCTGTAGTAACATTATGGTTCATCACTAGTCTGTAGTAACATTATGGTTCATCACTAGTCTGTAGTAACATTATGGTTCATCACTAGTCTGTAGTAACATTATGGTTCATCACTAGTCTGTAGTAACATTAACATCACTAGTCTGTAGTAACATTAACATCACTAGTCTGTAGTAACATTATGGTTCATCACTAGTCTGTAGTAACATTATGGTTCATCACTAGTCTGTAGTAACATTATGGTCCATCACTAGTCTGTAGTAACATTATGGTTCATCACTAGTCTGTAGTAACATTATGGTTCATCACTAGTCTGTAGTAACATTATGGTTCATCACTAGTCTGTAGTAACATTATGGTTCATCACTAGTCTGTAGTAACATTATGGTACATCACTAGTCTGTAGTAACATTATGGTTCATCACTAGTCTGTAGTAACATTATGGTTCATCACTAGTCTGTAGTAACATTATGGTTCATCACTAGTCTGTAGTAACATTATGGTACATCACTAGTCTGTAGTAACATTATGGTTCATCACTAGTCTGTAGTAACATTATGGTTCATCACTAGTCTGTAGTAACATTATGGTTCATCACTAGTCTGTAGTAACATTATGGTTCATCACTAGTCTTTAGTAACATTATGGTTCATCACTAGTCTGTAGTAACATTATGGTTCATCACTAGTCTGTAGTAACATTATGGTTCATCACTAGTCTGTAGTAACATTATGGTTCATCACTAGTCTGTAGTAACATTAACATCACTAGTCTGTAGTAACATTATGGTTCATCACTAGTCTGTAGTAACATTATGGTTCATCACTAGTCTGTAGTAACATTATGGTTCATCACTAGTCTGTAGTAACATTATGGTTCATCACTAGTCTGTAGTAACATTAACATCACTAGTCTGTAGTAACATTATGGTACATCACTAGTCTGTAGTAACATTATGGTTTATCACTAGTCTGTAGTAACATTATGGTTCATCACTAGTCTGTAGTAACATTATGGTTCATCACTAGTCTGTAGTAACATTATGGTACATCACTAGTCTGTAGTAACATTATGGTACATCACTAGTCTGTAGTAACATTATGGTTCATCACTAGTCTGTAGTAACATTATGGTTCATCACTAGTCTGTAGTAACATTATGGTTCATCACTAGTCTGTAGTAACATTATGGTTCATCACTAGTCTGTAGTAACATTATGGTACATCACTAGTCTGTAGTAACATTATGGTTCATCACTAGTCTGTAGTAACATTATGGTACATCACTAGTCTGTAGTAACATTATGGTTCATCACTAGTCTGTAGTAACATTAACATCACTAGTCTGTAGTAACATTATGGTACATCACTAGTCTGTAGTAACATTATGGTACATCACTAGTCTGTAGTAACATTATGGTTCATCACTAGTCTGTAGTAACATTATGGTTCATCACTAGTCTGTAGTAACATTATGGTTCATCACTAGTCTGTAGTAACATTATGGTTCATCACTAGTCTGTAGTAACATTATGGTTCATCACTAGTCTGTAGTAACATTATGGTTCATCACTAGTCTGTAGTAACATTATGGTTCATCACTAGTCTGTAGTAACATTATGGTTCATCACTAGTCTGTAGTAACATTATGGTTCATCGCTAGTCTGTAGTAACATTATGGTTCATCACTAGTCTGTAGTAACATTATGGTTCATCACTAGTCTGTAGTAACATTATGGTACATCACTAGTCTGTAGTAACATTATGGTTCATCACTAGTCTGTAGTAACATTATGGTACATCACTAGTCTGTAGTAACATTATGGTTCATCACTAGTCTGTAGTAACATTATGGTTCATCACTAGTCTGTAGTAACATTATGGTTCATCACTAGTCTGTAGTAACATTATGGTTCATCACTAGTCTGTAGTAACATTATGGTACATCACTAGTCTGTAGTAACATTATGGTACATCACTAGTCTGTAGTAACATTATGGTTCATCACTAGTCTGTAGTAACATTATGGTTCATCACTAGTCTGTAGTAACATTATGGTTCATCACTAGTCTGTAGTAACATTATGGTTCATCACTAGTCTGTAGTAACATTATGGTACATCACTAGTCTGTAGTAACATTATGGTTCATCACTAGTCTGTAGTAACATTATGGTACATCACTAGTCTGTAGTAACATTATGGTTCATCACTAGTCTGTAGTAACATTATGGTTCATCACTAGTCTGTAGTAACATTATGGTCCATCACTAGTCTGTAGTAACATTATGGTTCATCACTAGTCTGTAGTAACATTATGGTTCATCACTAGTCTGTAGTAACATTATGGTTCATCACTAGTCTGTAGTAACATTATGGTTCATCACTAGTCTGTAGTAACATTATGGTTCATCACTAGTCTGTAGTAACATTATGGTTCATCACTAGTCTGTAGTAACATTATGGTTCATCACTAGTCTGTAGTAACATTATGGTTCATCACTAGTCTGTAGTAACATTATGGTTCATCACTAGTCTGTAGTAACATTATGGTTCATCACTAGTCTGTAGTAACATTATGGTTCATCACTAGTCTGTAGTAACATTATGGTTCATCACTAGTCTGTAGTAACATTATGGTTCATCACTAGTCTGTAGTAACATTATGGTTCATCACTAGTCTGTAGTAACATTATGGTTCATCACTAGTCTGTAGTAACATTATGGTTCATCACTAGTCTGTAGTAACATTATGGTTCATCACTAGTCTGTAGTAACATTATGGTTCATCACTAGTCTGTAGTAACATTATGGTACATCACTAGTCTGTAGTAACATTATGGTTCATCACTAGTCTGTAGTAACATTATGGTTCATCACTAGTCTGTAGTAACATTATGGTTCATCACTAGTCTGTAGTAACATTATGGTACATCACTAGTCTGTAGTAACATTATGGTTCATCACTAGTCTGTAGTAACATTAT
This sequence comes from Salvelinus alpinus, assembly GCF_045679555.1. Lineage (NCBI taxonomy): Eukaryota > Metazoa > Chordata > Actinopteri > Salmoniformes > Salmonidae > Salvelinus > Salvelinus alpinus. The sequence goes on along the minus strand of NC_092090.1, from coordinate 11,486,158 downwards.
GGTTCATCACTAGTCTGTAGTAACATTATGGTTCATCACTAGTCTGTAGTAACATTATGGTTCATCACTAGTCTTTAGTAACATTATGGTTCATCACTAGTCTGTAGTAACATTATGGTTCATCACTAGTCTGTAGTAACATTATGGTTCATCACTAGTCTGTAGTAACATTATGGTTTATCACTAGTCTGTAGTAACATTATGGTTCATCACTAGTCTGTAGTAACATTATGGTTCATCACTAGTCTGTAGTAACATTATGGTACATCACTAGTCTGTAGTAACATTATGGTTCATCACTAGTCTGTAGTAACATTATGGTTTATCACTAGTCTGTAGTAACATTATGGTTCATCACTAGTCTGTAGTAACATTATGGTTCATCACTAGTCTGTAGTAACATTATGGTTCATCACTAGTCTGTAGTAACATTATGGTTCATCACTAGTCTGTAGTAACATTATGGTACATCACTAGTCTGTAGTAACATTATGGTTCATCACTAGTCTGTAGTAACATTATGGTTCATCACTAGTCTGTAGTAACATTATGGTACATCACTAGTCTGTAGTAACATTATGGTTCATCACTAGTCTGTAGTAACATTATGGTTCATCACTAGTCTGTAGTAACATTATGGTTCATCACTAGTCTGTAGTAACATTAACATCACTAGTCTGTAGTAACATTATGGTTCATCGCTAGTCTGTAGTAACATTATGGTTCATCACTAGTCTGTAGTAACATTATGGTACATCACTAGTCTGTAGTAACATTATGGTTCATCACTAGTCTGTAGTAACATTATGGTTCATCACTAGTCTGTAGTAACATTATGGTTCATCACTAGTCTGTAGTAACATTATGGTTCATCACTAGTCTGTAGTAACATTATGGTTCATCACTAGTCTGTAGTAACATTATGGTTCATCACTAGTCTGTAGTAACATTATGGTTCATCACTAGTCTGTAGTAACATTATGGTTCATCACTAGTCTGTAGTAACATTATGGTTCATCACTAGTCTGTAGTAACATTATGGTTCATCACTAGTCTGTAGTAACATTAACATCACTAGTCTGTAGTAACATTATGGTTCATCACTAGTCTGTAGTAACATTATGGTTCATCACTAGTCTGTAGTAACATTATGGTTCATCACTAGTCTGTAGTAACATTATGGTACATCACTAGTCTGTAGTAACATTATGGTTCATCACTAGTCTGTAGTAACATTATGGTTCATCACTAGTCTGTAGTAACATTATGGTTCATCACTAGTCTGTAGTAACATTATGGTTCATCACTAGTCTGTAGTAACATTATGGTTCATCACTAGTCTGTAGTAACATTATGGTTCATCACTAGTCTGTAGTAACATTATGGTTCATCACTAGTCTGTAGTAACATTATGGTTCATCACTAGTCTGTAGTAACATTATGGTACATCACTAGTCTGTAGTAACATTATGGTACATCACTAGTCTGTAGTAACATTATGGTTCATCACTAGTCTGTAGTAACATTATGGTACATCACTAGTCTGTAGTAACATTATGGTTCATCACTAGTCTGTAGTAACATTATGGTTCATCACTAGTCTGTAGTAACATTATGGTTCATCACTAGTCTGTAGTAACATTATGGTTCATCACTAGTCTGTAGTAACATTATGGTTCATCACTAGTCTGTAGTAACATTATGGTTCATCACTAGTCTGTAGTAACATTATGGTTCATCACTAGTCTGTAGTAACATTATGGTTCATCACTAGTCTGTAGTACCATTATGGTACATCACTAGTCTCTAGTAACATTAACATCACTAGTCTGTAGTAACATTATGGTACATCACTAGTCTGTAGTAACATTATGGTACATCACTAGTCTGTAGTAACATTATGGTTCATCACTAGTCTGTAGTAACATTATGGTTCATCACTAGTCTGTAGTAACATTATGGTTCATCACTAGTCTGTAGTAACATTATGGTTCATCACTAGTCTGTAGTAACATTATGGTTCATCACTAGTCTGTAGTAACATTATGGTTCATCACTAGTTTGTAGTAACATTATGGTTCATCACTAGTCTGTAGTAACATTATGGTTCATCACTAGTCTGTAGTAACATTATGGTTCATCACTAGTCTGTAGTAACATTATGGTTCATCACTAGTCTGTAGTAACATTATGGTTCATCACTAGTCTGTAGTAACATTATGGTTCATCACTAGTCTGCAGTAACATTATGGTTCATCACTAGTCTGTAGTAACATTAACATCACTAGTCTGTAGTAACATTATGGTTCATCACTAGTCTGTAGTAACATTAACATCACTAGTCTGTAGTAACATTAACATCACTAGTCTGTAGTAACATTATGGTTCATCACTAGTCTGTAGTAACATTATGGTTCATCACTAGTCTGTAGTAACATTATGGTTCATCACTAGTCTGTAGTAACATTATGGTTCATCACTAGTCTGTAGTAACATTATGGTTCATCACTAGTCTGTAGTAACATTATGGTTCATCACTAGTCTGTAGTAACATTAACATCACTAGTCTGTAGTAACATTATGGTTCATCACTAGTCTGTAGTAACATTATGGTTCATCACTAGTCTGTAGTAACATTATGGTTCATCACTAGTCTGTAGTAACATTATGGTACATCACTAGTCTGTAGTAACATTATGGTTCATCACTAGTCTGTAGTAACATTATGGTTCATCACTAGTCTGTAGTAACATTATGGTTCATCACTAGTCTGTAGTAACATTATGGTTCATCACTAGTCTGTAGTAACATTATGGTTCATCACTAGTCTGTAGTAACATTATGGTTCATCACTAGTCTGTAGTAACATTATGGTTCATCACTAGTCTGTAGTAACATTATGGTTCATCACTAGTCTGTAGTAACATTATGGTACATCACTAGTCTGTAGTAACATTATGGTACATCACTAGTCTGTAGTAACATTATGGTTCATCACTAGTCTGTAGTAACATTATGGTACATCACTAGTCTGTAGTAACATTATGGTTCATCACTAGTCTGTAGTAACATTATGGTTCATCACTAGTCTGTAGTAACATTATGGTTCATCACTAGTCTGTAGTAACATTATGGTACATCACTAGTCTGTAGTAACATTATGGTTCATCACTAGTCTGTAGTAACATTAACATCACTAGTCTGTAGTAACATTATGGTACATCACTAGTCTGTAGTAACATTATGGTACATCACTAGTCTGTAGTAACATTATGGTTCATCACTAGTCTGTAGTAACATTATGGTTCATCACTAGTCTGTAGTAACATTATGGTTCATCACTAGTCTGTAGTAACATTATGGTTCATCACTAGTCTGTAGTAACATTATGGTTCATCACTAGTCTGTAGTAACATTATGGTTCATCACTAGTTTGTAGTAACATTATGGTTCATCACTAGTCTGTAGTAACATTATGGTTCATCACTAGTCTGTAGTAACATTATGGTTCATCACTAGTCTGTAGTAACATTATGGTTCATCACTAGTCTGTAGTAACATTATGGTTCATCACTAGTCTGTAGTAACATTATGGTTCATCACTAGTCTGCAGTAACATTATGGTTCATCACTAGTCTGTAGTAACATTAACATCACTAGTCTGTAGTAACATTATGGTTCATCACTAGTCTGTAGTAACATTAACATCACTAGTCTGTAGTAACATTAACATCACTAGTCTGTAGTAACATTATGGTTCATCACTAGTCTGTAGTAACATTATGGTTCATCACTAGTCTGTAGTAACATTATGGTTCATCACTAGTCTGTAGTAACATTATGGTTCATCACTAGTCTGTAGTAACATTATGGTTCATCACTAGTCTGTAGTAACATTATGGTTCATCACTAGTCTGTAGTAACATTAACATCACTAGTCTGTAGTAACATTATGGTTCATCACTAGTCTGTAGTAACATTATGGTTCATCACTAGTCTGTAGTAACATTATGGTTCATCACTAGTCTGTAGTAACATTATGGTACATCACTATTCTGTAGTAACATTATGGTTCATCACTAGTCTGTAGTAACATTATGGTTCATCACTAGTCTGTAGTAACATTATGGTTCATCACTAGTCTGTAGTAACATTATGGTTCATCACTAGTCTGTAGTAACATTATGGTTCATCACTAGTCTGTAGTAACATTATGGTTCATCACTAGTCTGTAGTAACATTATGGTTCATCACTAGTCTGTAGTAACATTATGGTTCATCACTAGTCTGTAGTAACATTATGGTACATCACTAGTCTGTAGTAACATTGAGGTACATCACTAGTCTGTAGTAACATTATGGTTCATCACTAGTCTGTAGTAACATTATGGTACATCACTAGTCTCTAGTAACATTATGGTTCATCACTAGTCTGTAGTAACATTATGGTTCATCACTAGTCTGTAGTAACATTATGGTTCATCACTAGTCTGTAGTAACATTATGGTACATCACTAGTCTGTAGTAACATTATGGTTCATCACTAGTCTGTAGTAACATTAACATCACTAGTCTGTAGTAACATTATGGTACATCACTAGTCTGTAGTAACATTATGGTTCATCACTAGTCTGTAGTAACATTATGGTACATCACTAGTCTGTAGTAACATTATGGTTCATCACTAGTCTGTAGTAACATTATGGTACATCACTAGTCTGTAGTAACATTATGGTTCATCACTAGTCTGTAGTAACATTATGGTTCATCACTAGTCTGTAGTAACATTATGGTTCATCACTAGTCTGTAGTAACATTATGGTTCATCACTAGTCTGTAGTAACATTATGGTTCATCACTAGTCTGTAGTAACATTATGGTTCATCACTAGTCTGTAGTAACATTATGGTTCATCGCTAGTCTGTAGTAACATTATGGTTCATCACTAGTCTGTAGTAACATTATGGTTCATCACTAGTCTGTAGTAACATTATGGTACATCACTAGTCTGTAGTAACATTATGGTTCATCACTAGTCTGTAGTAACATTATGGTACATCACTAGTCTGTAGTAACATTATGGTTCATCACTAGTCTGTAGTAACATTATGGTTCATCACTAGTCTGTAGTAACATTATGGTTCATCACTAGTCTGTAGTAACATTATGGTTCATCACTAGTCTGTAGTAACATTATGATTCATCACTAGTCTGTAGTAACATTATGGTTCATCACTAGTCTGTAGTAACATTATGGTACATCACTAGTCTGTAGTAACATTATGGTACATCACTAGTCTGTAGTAACATTATGGTTCATCACTAGTCTGTAGTAACATTATGGTTCATCACTAGTCTGTAGTAACATTATGGTTCATCACTAGTCTGTAGTAACATTATGGTTCATCACTAGTCTGTAGTAACATTATGGTACATCACTAGTCTGTAGTAACATTATGGTTCATCACTAGTCTGTAGTAACATTATGGTACATCACTAGTCTGTAGTAACATTATGGTTCATCACTAGTCTGTAGTAACATTATGGTTCATCACTAGTCTGTAGTAACATTATGGTCCATCACTAGTCTGTAGTAACATTATGGTTCATCACTAGTCTGTAGTAACATTATGGTTCATCACTAGTCTGTAGTAACATTATGGTTCATCACTAGTCTGTAGTAACATTATGGTTCATCACTAGTCTGTAGTAACATTATGGTTCATCACTAGTCTGTAGTAACATTATGGTTCATCACTAGTCTGTAGTAACATTATGGTTCATCACTAGTCTGTAGTAACATTATGGTTCATCACTAGTCTGTAGTAACATTATGGTTCATCACTAGTCTGTAGTAACATTATGGTTCCTCACTAGTCTGTAGTAACATTATGGTTCATCACTAGTCTGTAGTAACATTATGGTTCATCACTAGTCTGTAGTAACATTATGGTTCATCACTAGTCTGTAGTAACATTATGGTTCATCACTAGTCTGTAGTAACATTATGGTTCATCACTAGTCTGTAGTAACATTATGGTTCATCACTAGTCTGTAGTAACATTAACATCACTAGTCTGTAGTAACATTATGGTTCATCACTAGTCTGTAGTAACATTATGGTTCATCACTAGTCTGTAGTAACATTATGGTTCATCACTAGTCTGTAGTAACATTATGGTTCATCACTAGTCTGTAGTAACATTATGGTTCATCACTAGTCTGTAGTAACATTATGGTTCATCACTAGTCTGTAGTAACATTATGGTTCATCACTAGTCTGTAGTAACATTATGGTTCATCACTAGTCTGTAGTAACATTATGGTTCATCACTAGTCTGTAGTAACATTATGGTACATCACTAGTCTGTAGTAACATTATGGTTCATCACTAGTCTGTAGTAACATTATGGTTCATCACTAGTCTGTAGTAACATTATGGTTCATCACTAGTCTGTAGTAACATTATGGTACATCACTAGTCTGTAGTAATATTATGGTTCATCACTAGTCTGTAGTAACATTATGGTTCATCACTAGTCTGTAGTAACATTATGGTTCATCACTAGTCTGTAGTAACATTATGGTTCATCACTAGTCTTTAGTAACATTATGGTTCATCACTAGTCTGTAGTAACATTATGGTTCATCACTAGTCTGTAGTAACATTATGGTTCATCACTAGTCTGTAGTAACATTATGGTTCATCACTAGTCTGTAGTAACATTAACATCACTAGTCTGTAGTAACATTATGGTTCATCACTAGTCTGTAGTAACATTATGGTTCATCACTAGTCTGTAGTAACATTATGGTTCATCACTAGTCTGTAGTAACATTATGGTTCATCACTAGTCTGTAGTAACATTAACATCACTAGTCTGTAGTAACATTATGGTACATCACTAGTCTGTAGTAACATTATGGTTCATCACTAGTCTGTAGTAACATTATGGTTTATCACTAGTCTGTAGTAACATTATGGTTCATCACTAGTCTGTAGTAACATTATGGTTCATCACTAGTCTGTAGTAACATTATGGTTCATCACTAGTCTGTAGTAACATTATGGTTCATCGCTAGTCTGTAGTAACATTATGGTTCATCACTAGTCTGTAGTAACATTATGGTTCATCACTAGTCTGTAGTAACATTATGGTACATCACTAGTCTGTAGTAACATTATGGTTCATCACTAGTCTGTAGTAACATTATGGTACATCACTAGTCTGTAGTAACATTATGGTTCATCACTAGTCTGTAGTAACATTATGGTTCATCACTAGTCTGTAGTAACATTATGGTTCATCACTAGTCTGTAGTAACATTATGGTTCATCACTAGTCTGTAGTAACATTATGGTTCATCACTAGTCTGTAGTAACATTATGGTACATCACTAGTCTGTAGTAACATTATGGTACATCACTAGTCTGTAGTAACATTATGGTTCATCACTAGTCTGTAGTAACATTATGGTTCATCACTAGTCTGTAGTAACATTATGGTTCATCACTAGTCTGTAGTAACATTATGGTTCATCACTAGTCTGTAGTAACATTATGGTACATCACTAGTCTGTAGTAACATTATGGTTCATCACTAGTCTGTAGTAACATTATGGTACATCACTAGTCTGTAGTAACATTATGGTTCATCACTAGTCTGTAGTAACATTAACATCACTAGTCTGTAGTAACATTATGGTACATCACTAGTCTGTAGTAACATTATGGTACATCACTAGTCTGTAGTAACATTATGGTTCATCACTAGTCTGTAGTAACATTATGGTTCATCACTAGTCTGTAGTAACATTATGGTTCATCACTAGTCTGTAGTAACATTATGGTTCATCACTAGTCTGTAGTAACATTATGGTACATCACTAGTCTGTAGTAACATTATGGTTCATCACTAGTCTGTAGTAACATTATGGTTCATCACTAGTCTGTAGTAACATTATGGTTCATCACTAGTCTGTAGTAACATTATGGTACATCACTAGTCTGTAGTAACATTATGGTTCATCACTAGTCTGTAGTAACATTATGGTACATCACTAGTCTGTAGTAACATTATGGTTCATCACTAGTCTGTAGTAACATTATGGTTCATCACTAGTCTGTAGTAACATTATGGTTCATCACTAGTCTGTAGTAACATTATGGTTCATCACTAGTCTGTAGTAACATTATGGTACATCACTAGTCTGTAGTAACATTATGGTACATCACTAGTCTGTAGTAACATTATGGTTCATCACTAGTCTGTAGTAACATTATGGTTCATCACTAGTCTGTAGTAACATTATGGTTCATCACTAGTCTGTAGTAACATTATGGTTCATCACTAGTCTGTAGTAACATTATGGTACATCACTAGTCTGTAGTAACATTATGGTCCATCACTAGTCTGTAGTAACATTATGGTTCATCACTAGTCTGTAGTAACATTATGGTTCATCACTAGTCTGTAGTAACATTATGGTTCATCACTAGTCTGTAGTAACATTATGGTTCATCACTAGTCTGTAGTAACATTATGGTTCATCACTAGTCTGTAGTAACATTATGGTTCATCACTAGTCTGTAGTA